>NW_020799092.1:58681850-58792414 GCF_003259725.1 Athene cunicularia
AATGATATCTGTATATATATATATATATATATATATATATATACATATATATAATGTGACAGGAAGGAGTGTGGTACTTAATGGGGATGTATTAGATAGTATAAGATCTGAGCATGACATAAATGATATGGAAGAAGGGATGAAGATTGCACTGCCTCTGGGTGGATGGATGTATTTTGTTCATAACAGCCCGGATGGTGCTTGTTTGGATCTTGTGATGTTCTGGATTTCTGACTAAAAGTGTAGATAACACACCAGTGTTTTGGTTATTGCTGAGCAACCCTTGCACAGCAACAAGACTTTCCCACTTTGCCCTCCCAGCAAGTAGATTGGGGGTGTTCAAGAAGTCAGGAGGAGACACACAAAGGCAGCTGACCCAAACTGACCAAAGGGATATTTCATGCCTATAAAATCATGCTCAGCAATAAAAACTAAGAGGGAGAGATGTTTAGGGGTGGGAGGCATCGCTCAGAAGTTGACTGGGCATTGGTCTGTTTGTGGGAAGTGGCCAGTGATTGTCTTTGTGTTAATTGTTTTATTTTGGTGTTTGTTGGTTGTTTTTTGGGGTTTTTTTTCTTATACTTTCTTTCACTTAAACTATCTCAACCCACAGGTTTTCTCACTTTTTCTCTTCCCATTCTCTCCCTGTAATGTTTGGGACAGAGCAGGTGGTATCTGGGTAGTGCTTAGCTGCTGAACTGGGTCACCCCACCACACCTTGTTAATGGACTTCTAAATTACATTATCACTCTCTACATTACCATGCATTTATCTTTTGGCCATCACAGATACAATTGTAATACTACTGCACAAAACTAAGAGGAAGACTTCAGTTAAATGATATTTCCTGGGAATGCCAAAAGCATGCCAAATTTTAGTACATTGTTCAGCAGGGCAGGATCCCTGGAAATGTGGACAAAAAAAAAAAAAAAAAAAAAAAAAAAAAAAAAAAAAAAAAAAAAGCAGTATTTCCTTGTCAAAGGTTGATCATATGGGATTAGCAGAATACCTTTATAGAATGAGATAAGCAACATTTTAGAGCAGCACATCTAATCTAGCACAAAAGTATTCATTACACCAATATATGACTAATTACTGTAACAGAAAGACTATATATCACTACAAGAGCTGTAAGATGGGTAAGGTACTGCCCAAAGGGAGGACATCAGTGGAAGAACAATCAGGGCAAAGGAATGTTATAAAAGCAGCTTCTCAAAGATATTTGAGGGATTTATACTTCTATGAAATTTTATTAATGATCCTCAAGAGGATACCTATTGATAGCCAAATTGACAGGCATTATCAACAACATTATGTTTTTTATATAAGAAGTTGACAGCTTGATTTCTGAAGCTACCATGTTCTAAAACATGTAGTGGGCAGAGAAGAAAGCTCCAGGAATGGCCTGAGTAAGCACTGTGGTGAGATTCACTTCTAGGTTTACACATCCATCTCTAAACTGGTTACCACAATCTTTTTTCACAATCTACAGAGTGATGTAAGTACTTTCACCCTGCTTAACTGAGGTGTTTATACCAGGGTGAGGTGAATTACACTCTAAAGATGATTGTTTCTCTTCATTGACTGTAAAAAGCCCTAGGCAAATGGGCTGGAGCAAGATATCTAACTTTTAGATGCCTGTGCTAGGACAGATGTGTTCCATCCTTTGCCTGTTTGGGAAGAAGTCTTAAGAAGCTATCTTAAGTCAAGAATAGCTGCAAGAGACCTGGAGCACTGAGAAAAGAAACAACTCTCTTTTCCTTGGGTCTTAGAGTTTAAGCAAACAGATTATAGCATGTACCCATCAATAAACAAGATTGCATCAGAATTATAAACTTCATTATTATTATTATTATTATTATTAAATAATTATTATTCACTCCCTCCTCATCATTGCAAAAAATGGAAAACATCTCTAATGTTATTTGTGTATTACTTTACCAGTGGTGGGATCAAAGGGTTTTTTATTACCAGAGAAAAATTAAATATCTTTAGTATGAACCCAACATTGATTGTCACCTTTTGAAATATGCCACTGAGAATAAATATTTACTAAACAGAAAGCGTGGAAATTAAATCATAAGCACTAATTCCCCAAGATATTGCATATTCTGCAAGACTTTAAACCAGAGAGAGAGATATTCAAGACTCTGAAAAATATGTGAGCTTTATCTTCAGAGTGAGGATGGAAGCTTCTGAAATAATTTGAAGGTTGTATTGCTATGATCTTGGCCTGATTTACTGAAGAGTGGTAGTTAAAAAAAACTACAAGCCATGTTTTCTTTCCAATTTTCCTTGCATTTCTTTTTCTAAACTACAGAACTGCTGGGAAAGTGCTGTTTTGAAGAGATTATTGACGAAGAAGCAGCTCACAGAAAACAGATTAAGCCTCTTTTCAGCATGTGATGAGAGAAGAAGAAACACATTTCATACCTACATTTAGACTATTTCTGAATGGACAGAACTTGACATGTTGAATAAATTTCCAGAGTCCTTACTCCATAAAAGCAAACAAACTGAAAAGAAAGAAAACCCAATGACTTGACTTTGAAAATTGTAAAGACTGAAAAGTTCACTATTCATTTTAAGCACATTATATCATTCCTTTCAGTACTGAATAGAAACCAACTGTGCCTGAAGCACATTAGTGCCATGATTTTTCAAGATGACCTGCACTTACAGCCTTTTTTTTTTTTTTTTGAATCAATTCAAGTGCTTCAGCAATTACTATATAATCTTCTATCTTTCCGAAGCAGAATCTTCTCTTCAAATGACACTAGATAGCACAGAGCTCCTCCAATATACTCACTATTCACCCTGGGTACTCTATTCCTGTGAGTCTTCCCACTGCAATCACTGGCCAGTGACACAAAGCAGTATTTCTAAGATGTAAACTACATATAAATTTCTTGTAAAGATGCAAAATGAAATGAATAATGGGATTTTAAACCAACAAAGAGCTTGGATACTGGTCTCATACCTGAAGCACACCCTGAAAACTTGAAAAGGCCCAGTTGCTTGAGACTACATGCAACTGCTTCTCCCAACCAACTCCTTGATAATGCTTTTCTTCACCTCTGAACTAGCTGTAAGCAAGGTAACTTCAGAACTGGAAGCAATTTAGCTTCATTAATGCAATACTGCACCTACAGTAAATAAGTTCTGCTGAGAGTGTTACCTGGACACAGCATGACATTAACTGGGCGAATTCAATTCCACATACTAGAATCCATCCTGGAAACCTGTCTCAGGAACCTGCTACTCAGCTTCCACAACTTCCATGCTTCTACTTTGCCTAATGTTTTGCTCCACCTTTATTCCAGAGGCTTCACTGAATGCCTCAGTTGCTGTACATGGATGTTCAATGTGATCTTTTTAAGGACAGCAGACATTCTACCTTTGGGCAACTGATATCCATGCTCCTAAATTCTGGCAAAATTCCCATACCAATTATCAGTATAAAATACTGATAAAAACAAAAAAAAAGCCTTCAAAACCATACCATCTTCTGGCATATCCTGCTCACTGACTGAATGAGCAATAATATCACTAAGAGACATTCCCTCTGGCTTGCCATCATGGGACTCTGGCATGAAACCAGAACATCAACCTTGGATCATTTATAGGCTTAATTCATCATTTAACAACTTTTTGCCTCCCTAAAATATGGCCTGCATATTTATTCTTGTTGAAAGATTGTTGTGTAGTTGGTGTTGTGTGAATCCAATGCTGCTGTGTGCACTAAAACGTTTAACCTGTAGTGGATCTGCACGGACAAATCTTATTACCAGAATAGACCCTCTCAAAGCCTGGGTGAGTCTGTGTGTACACCAGCGTGGCTATACGGCAGACCAGTTTTCTTTCCTGAAGATTTTAGCACAGACTTTTCAGACTTCTTCCCACTGGAATGTGTACATTCCTTATATAACAAGGTGATAGAGACGGCGCTAGAGTAAACATAGATTTGTAAGCCTCTTAATTTCATGAACTGCTAATAATATTCCACAAACTCACAAAAAAACACAAGCTTGGCAGTGAATTTCAAAATACATTTCTGAAAATAGAGCACAGAAAAGCAGATGTCACCTGATTAAACACCATAATATGCTTTGAATTTTTATCATTTTGGAGAGGGAACTTTGATTTAAAATTATTTGCACACTATGACTCCCAGATCAGGATTTTCATTTTCGGAAGAGTACACGTTCAAGGTCAAGTTGGATGGGGCTTTGAGCAATATGATCTAGTGAAAAATGTCCCTGCACACAGCAGGGGAGTGGACTAGATAATCTTTAGAGATCCCTTCCAACCCAAACCATTCTGTATGTTTAGTCTCATACAGAATGCAAAAGCAGCAGGAGAAAAAGTCTGCCCAGAATGGCACTATAAAATATGGCTTTGTGTGCAGGGGGCTTTCCTTCATGACAACAAAATCTATTTTACATGGTCTTCTATCAACTAAAATTTGAGACAATCGTACCATAACGATGTCTGCCAAGAAACAACATGAGAAGGGAAAATATTTAAATCATTTTATCAGTTGTTTGCTAGCTTAAGAGCTTTTTGTTTAATTATTTCAGGTGATGACAGCTAATCAAAAGTGGTATGATTATATATTTTGCAATTGATGTTGTCTGTGTGTTGATGACACGCTGATGTCATCAACCATGCTGGCTTTTGTCTAAGATGTTTGATCAGTTGTGTTATTGTTGAGGAAAGATGTTCATCAGCCAAACCCATTAGCTATTATCTTTGATTTATATTACGAACAAAATTCAACTTCCACTTCCTTGGAAACCACAGAGGATAAATCTAAAGAGTACTAAATTTGTTCTGGTGAAACACAAAATTGAATAAAGATAGTTTGTCAAAAATACGTAGGAAGATTTAACTAATCAATGTCACTACGTAAAATTTCTCAGTGGTGTAATTTATCTAAACTGATCATTCCTAGACTTAATCTTATTTTTTCATTTCATAGTTACTAGTAACTTTAACAGTTTTCTTCCTTTCAGTAAAAGACATTTTTATTTCCATTTTATTAACACACTTTAAAAGTCTTTACATTTATTTAATATTCTGTCATCATGTTTAACTTTGTGAGAAAATAAATGCTTTTCTTTTTCCCCCCTCAGGTGGCATTTTACTGATCAGGTTTCTGTTATATTAATTATACGCTCTCTGCATTCAAGCTATAGAAACATAATTACATTTTCTCTTTTTGGTACAGATTTTTTGAATTCTTTATCAGATGTTTTCCTGTCTTGGCCCAAAACTTCACATTAATACTTTATTCTCCAAAATGGTATCTGTTTTTCATAAATGTCCACATGTAAAAACACATGAAAAAATATATCTTATAATGGTTAGTTATGTGTAAAGGTTAAACTTCATAATACGCTTGAGGTTGGAGGTATATCTTCTCTGTCAGTATTCTTACATACTTTTTGTCTTTATAAAGTTTAGCAAACTGCTAGATGAGCTCATCCAGATTCCTCTCACTGACAGGCATATATTTTAGATAATATTCAGTCTCATTTTCCTTATTCCTTCCTTTAATTTTCAGTCATCCAAGTCACCCTTGTCCCCCTTTAAGTGACCAGGTTATCGTCAACAGTAAAATTGTGGCAGTCATATATAAGGTCCTGAGAATATTTCATAGCCAGATCAAAGAAGGGTTTATCTTAATCAAGACTTCCTAACCTTTCACGAGTTTTGAACAATAAACACAGAGATATATTTACTCATGGATTCTTTGTATTCTAAACTCTGTCAAAAAAATCTTCTATGACAACTACCAGAAAAACAAACCACACAATTACTCCCATCTCCCCATGCTGAAGCAAGCAAACTCACAATAAAATTGGCTTGTGAAGTCTTGGATCTAGCTGAACATATTCCTCTGCTTACTCATTCAGTGCAAACTGTGTCAACACCTAGTAAACACTGTACAAGCTTGGCTTGGCAGTGTCTCCTCTGCTGCCAGGAGGCTGGGTGCCTTGCTGGTAGTAAATGTGTGCTCATAGCATGCCCCAAGTCAGGCGGTCCCAGTGAAATGGGCCAGGCTTGTGGAGCAAGTCGCTGCTTGAACAAGAGAGTAAGGTACTAGCACACATGACGTATCACCAGCAGCATTCAGCATTGAAGAATTTTCCTGTTAATGAAGTTTAAATTTCAGGCTGAAACTGCAGCAATGAGAGGAGGCTGCAGCCACACAGTTTCCACTGGGGTAGGGTACGAGTGGGTGGAGACCGTCTCTGCTCTTGTCTTCACGCCCATGTCCACGTGTACTTATTTTACTACTGACTGAAATTAATCACAGAAAATTAAGGTAGCTATGTGGTTAATAACATGTCTTAATAGTCCAAAACACAGATGCAGTGCTGCATCTACCTCTGCATTTTCCCAGTGTTTACACTGTCCATGTCAAAGGACATGGCTTGCAGCCCCAGCAAAACCTGCTGCTGTCATGTTAAAGGAAGGCAGCTCAACTTTGAAGAGTAAATTGTGCTTGATAAGAATATATTTTCATAGATTTTTTTTTTCAGCATTATCACAAGGATTGTCTGAAGGAGTAATAGAGTGGCAGGAAAAAAATCACCTGAGAAGTTATTTTTGAAAAGATTCATGCTTCTGAGATAAAAACTGACCAAATGTAAATTCTCTTACATCCACAAAATTAATCTGCATGAATAAGGGTCTATGTGTCTGTGACTTACTATTTTACAGGAAGTTTCACTGAGTTTGGGAGTGATCCGCTTAATGTGTCATGAGATAAGTAACATGAAACTTCATGTGCCATGCCGCAAACGTTTTTTTCTTTCAAGAAATCCATTTCTTGTGGGATACAAGTGCAGTTTCATAACAAGAGAGCGTATTTGTATCAATGTTGTTTAATCAACAGTGAAGGAAAACATGTATTTCAATGAAAAAATATATTTCAAGGAAAACATATTTTAATGATTAAAAACTAAAATTCTGATGTAAAATCACACCATAAATCTCCATTTGAATCCTATAATGTGTTTATTAAAGTAATACAGAAAAAATATAGAAAAGAAATATATTAACCAGTAATTAATATTTTCTTCAAAATAGACCAAGTTCAGAGATCAGGTCCAGAAATGCACTGAACCAGATTTTAAGGCTCTTCCAATTGCCACTGAGTTTGAATCAGTGTTGAACTCTAACAGCCTGAAAGATCAGGGAGCAGTAATCATGAGGTTTGGCTGGCACCCATCCCCTTGTCCCTTATTCTGAAATAATTACTTATTTCAGGTTCATAGCAAGCTGTAAATTAATATTGTAGGGCCATGACATTTTTGTGGAAAGATTCAGAATTCTTCTTAATTGTACCTAAGAGGATATATAAAAACCACAGAAAGATGCTATTACTTTGTTATTAGAATTAATTCTGAGCCTGTACTTAGGATCTTATGATATTTTAAGAGTATTTTTTAACCTGTGTGTGCATTCCAGGTCTTCAGCAATTGTTCATTTAAAGCCTATCTGTGTCATCCTTTGAACCCAACAGGGTTTCTCAGTACACAGTGGGCACCTAATGAATAACAAGTATGTTGTTACACTGCAGTCTGGGGAAATATTCACATTCCCTCAGGAGCTGACCATGATGGAAGAAAGAATAGAAGCCATTAAGGGATTTCCCACAGAAATGGCTAAGTGTAAGAAAAGGAGCAGGGCTAGGACTTCTGAAAAGTGCTGTTTTATTGAACATCCCCCATCCAACGACTGAAAACGTTCTGCAGAAGCCTCTCAGTCCTGATGATGAATTTTCATTGAGCAGCCAGCAGAATTATGCAATTTGTCCCCCAACAGAGCCCTGGAGCTGCCCAGTTCTCTGCCAGCTCAGTCACGTGAGGCTGAGCCTCCAGCCTCTGGGGTCAATGGGCTCACACAAGTTTACATCAGTGGTGGGCAAAGCTTCTCCAATAAGTGATTTCAACAAAATTTAGGAGACTGATTTACAGCATGTCTGCTATTACCTTTGTGCAGCAGATATGAGGCAGGAATGAATGAGCATGCTCTAGATCTTGCTGTATCAGTAGCAGTAATGCACATAAATACATTCAGGTAGCCAGGCTACATTTCCATCAGCACCTTCCAATGCCAATGCCAGCTGGGAAGTTTAATTTTGGAAACATCTCATGCCTTAAAAAGAGGAAGCTCTACTGACCCACTCCAATGAGCTGCTTGCTTGAAGGATCTGCTTAGGTGAGTGAAGTCACATCACCAGATCCAGTGTGTGTAAATCAGGAAGAAAAGTGACACAAAACATACTTTACAGGTCAGAAATATGTCTTTTATGTTTTACAAATCAACAGTATTTCTTTACATTTATATGAAAGGCTTCATTAGCTATATATTTCCAATTCCCAAGAAAATATGAAGGAGAAGGAGGAGAAATATACAACTCCAAAAATATATAAAGTATGGCAGTCTGGAATTCCCTACTGAAATGAGTTATGGAGAGACATTAATCACTGTACCCTCTAACTTGGCTTCAGGTCACTACCTTTACTCTTAATCTTTGCAATGATTAACAATCAACCAATTTACATATATAGCTCTGTAAAAGATTTACAGGTTCAGATTGCAGAAATGAGCTTCAGACATCACTGCAAGCTCCCTGTCTTTCTGGTTCTTCCAAATTAAACCTTGGATTATGTTCTATTCCCATCCTCCCCTGCCCCCCATGATCCCCCCTGAAAAATAAGTTGTCCAGACAGTGGAATAACAATTTAAAAAAAAAAACAAAACAAAACCAAAATTTTGTTCTATTTCAGAACGGCATCATTTTTTCTAAAATATATCCTGAGCAATTATAACTTTACTCATGAAGAAGGCAAAAGCAAATATTTCAGGAAAAAGTATGTTTCTGTGTGCTGCTGGGTAGCAAGACACAGGAGCTCTGAGCTCTCAAGGGCTGGATTCTTACACACAAACTGAACAGCGATAGCTTAAATGAACGTCTTGAACAACTGTTGTATACACTTTTAACCAATGTCAACATTTCAACGAAATTAAACTTTTGTCTCCTTTCCTGTTGTGTGACACAGAAACTTTTGTGGAACAAAACCACCCTTACAATCCCTGGTCAACTTCCCTTTTTACATTTTTACATTTTACATTTTACAAAAAATGTTGTTTTCTACCTGACTCAACAGTTTTAATCTCACTATATACACAACTACTTGTTCAATATGAAGAAAGTACTTCTTAAAAACAAGAACTACATTCCCAGCCGTGGTACTCCAGGCCAGACTGACACTACCAACTATTTAGTCTCTCTCTGACCCCCTGACAGGGGTAATACCGGTCCCTTTTTCCTATCTCCTGTATTGAGATTGGCACAGCTCAGTGCTGGCTCATTCTGCACCTCAGCTTTTTCTGCGGGACACCTCTGCTGGGCTTTCTGCTTTTCCCTCAGAAGGGGCAACTGTTGGTTAACAGTGATCATTGCTCAAACAGCCAAATTCCTCCTGCCTGCTCACAGGTGCTATTGGGGAGCAGAGGCTGACTCTGCAGCCCCAGTCCAGAGGAGCGATGGTAGCCTGACCTATGGATTTCAAAACGGTATCTGTCTCTTCTGAGTGCTGAGGCTGAGACAGCTTGCCATAGAGATTTCTGCTGTGTGTGTTAACAGCATCCACCAAATGGGATAACATTTCATTTAGTATCCTTGTGCTTTAGCTACACACAGGCAATAAGCGCTGCCAACCCAGTACAGCAAAGTATGCTGAGTGGTTATGACAACTCTCCCTTATAGGATATACATGTTGTATGTTTATGCGGATACACACCCCTTTCCCCACGTATCCTGAAAAATGACAATTGGGGGTTAATGAGAGTTTCTGTCAGATTCTGGAAACTCTCTCCTGGCTAATCAAGTGGTGTGCAAATTCCTCTAATCACAAGGTTCAGTGCCTCCACATTCCTTTGCAGAGTGTCAGGGTGATTTAACAACAGGAAACCTGCTGCTGCTGGTTGCAGAGCAACCAGGGAGAGAAATTCTCTGTTACAAAACTTTGGTCTTCAGCCAGGCTCAAGTTCAAGTATCTGGGGCTGGAGAATAGCTGACCACAGCTAGGTGATGGGACTGAAAGGTGTCCACAGCTTTGCCCTAGACCACTTCCTTGTAGCACTCCTCAAAGGAAACTGAGTGGCTTGAAAGCTTTAAAAGACAAAACAAAACAAAATCCAAACCAAAGAGGCTTTATTATAAAGTGAGTCAGCTAACATTTTAAATTTGAAAAAATCAGCTATTTAAGACATTAATAAATTTAAATATATAAAAAATACTTTTTTTTTATACATAGCTCTCCCTCTCCAACATAGTCCTTTATTCTGGACTTGGTTTAGCTAGTTTTGCAGCTTCCTGACCATCACAAACTCTGCACAGCTTTTCCTAATCTGGAGAGGCTTCCCCCTGGCCCTGTCAGGGGCTGACCAGCTGCTCCCTGCTCCTCACAGCAGTTCCCATCTCTGGGCTGCAGGTGCCCAGCTCCATGACCTGTTCCCTTGCTGTCTCTTCCTGATGGCTCTTGGACCTGACTGGAGCCTCAGCACACTTACTCATTCGGGAGCAATTTTCCCCATTTTGCCTTATTTCCAGTTGGCTGCAGCCAAACATTTTCTATTTAAAGGATCAGCATGAAAACATCCATACTAATAAACCAAATGTCAAATCTGTCTGGCTCAAGATCTCAGCTGTGTGGACCAAATGGCTTTTTGGTGTCCAGCACTCAGGACAACATTAGTTAGACCCTGCTGCTCAGCCTTGGAGGCAAAGGGAACTGTGCAGTCAACAGCCTCATCAAAAGCCATTAACTCTGTTAATATCTTCCTCACCTCTCTTCTCTCTTGACCGGCCACATACAGTCTCAGCTCTGGAAGATGCTTGCATAGTGAGCAGGAAGCATCACCGGGGCTGTGCCCTCATTGCCACATTTTGGTCACCTCAGCAGTCTGCCCTGGCTGCCTTCTCCAAGGCTGAGGTCCTGCTCCAGCTCTCCAAAGCCTGGAGCACACGGCTGTCTGCAGCGAGGACAGGCAGCACGAGTCTGGGACGTGGGGAGCCCGATAGTGCAGGCAGAAAGCACAAGACCCTCTCTCTCTGCCTGTGCATCACCTGTGCACACAGGGGTGACACACATCTGCCCTACCCCCTGCAAACAACCTGCAAAAGCCCTGGTATTTTATCCTGAATTTGAACTGCATCACTGAACGTTGAGAAAGGCAGCTGCAGATCTGCAGAGAAGGTCAGGGGTATTGTGGATCTGACCATTGCAATTAAGGCCCATCCCTTAACTAACAAAAAACAAAAAACCAAACAAAACCAAAAAATCCCAATCGGTATCAGCTAAGCTACAAAACAACATTCTTCTTAAGTGCATGCTGACTGTTACCAATACTGCAAGCAATGGAACTATAAATATAATAATTGGGAATAATTAGGAATGCAAATTAACATTGACTAATCTCTATAGCTAAACATACCTGGTTTACAGTTAGTAATCAATGTGTCACAGTGGCTATGGCAAATTCAGGCAGCTTGGTGAGTTATAGCTAACTGCATATGCACGCTGTGCTCTTCTTAGATGAGTTTCAAGTCTGTACACAGGATTCCCTAATTTCCTACTAATTCACTTCATTTTTAACTAATTTTCCACTTACATTATTTTTTTGCCAAGGTTGTTTTTTGCAGTGGTTCTCCATTGTTTGTTGTAGCATGATTTGACAAATGTTTGTTACAGAGAACAGCAAGTCAACAGGCTGTCAATGCATTGCAGTAAAACCATACTCGACAGAAAGCACGTGCTGTATTTGTAACGTTAAGTGTGTATAAAGTTCAAAGTTATGACACAGCAACACAAACTATATTTGATACTCAAAATTTCTTGTAAGCTCTGTTACTGTAAAGGTCAGTAGAATGTGAATGGTAGTAAACTTTCAAACCTTTGTAAGTATATAATATTTACCACTTAAGGCAGGGTTTGGTAAAATTGTTTATGGGCTACACAATGTAGTGTTAGTACATAACAGGAAAGATTTATTTGTTAAAACTTTTCAGTAATCTTCACTCATACATATTTCTGTGTGTCTTACCATACACCAAAGGAAAAAAAAAGGGAGTTTTTAGGGGTGTGAGGGGGTGTGTGTGTGTGTGTGGGGGGAACGTACTTTATATTTGTTTATGTCTCTTTTGTTAATTATCCTTACTTTATTAAAGCCCATTCATATATCCAAGGAATTTATATTAATCAACTGGTAGTTACCATTTACAGCAAGCTCACTAGAATATGCACCAAAACCAAATAAAAAATATGCATGAATACAATCAAAGCAAATTCATTTAGAAGGTGAATGACTATTCATGGGATTCATTCAGGTCTAGGTGTTACATATATTCAACTTTACTTCCTCTGACCAGTGCCTTGCTTACAGTACCTGCAGCAGCTTTTTCAGAGGAAGAATGAGATTTTCCAGTGTTTTCTATATCTTATCATTTCTGTCTCTCTGCTGTCTTTCCTTTCTATCTGCTCCTTGGTAAATTGCTGGCAGGCTGACCTGCAGAAAAACTGTATTTTAAAATGGTTTCTTTCTCTGCTTAACAGGACACAGTCCTTCCAGCTCAATTCATTTCACCACAGTGAGATTTGTGTCACAGTTAGGCAAACAGTATTACTTCAAGAGGAAGGGGGAAGTTTTCAAAACTGGCTGTTCAAAGCACTCAGCTTTAACGACTTGTTGGAAGTCTCCAGGCTTCACAAGAAATGGAACCCTCTGGGTCATTTGTATCTAACCTAGGTATAAAAATATCCTATTAATTTTCATTCATTCCTCAGATAATGAAATATAAAAATTAGTATCATTTTCCCTAGGTTTTAATATGTACTGGGTTTGAAGGATTACTTGCTCAAAGGGTGGTTGAAGGAGGAGGATGGACTTCTGCAGAAAGAGTAAGGCATTAAATGCATGTCACTTCTTCCACTTGCAACTTTTAAAAATCTTTTGAATAAAGGACTGTTTACAGAGATTCTCCTCATTTTTTTCAGTTCATACACAATTAAGAAGTCAGAAAGTTTCTCTCCTCTCAGCAAATTGTAAGGAACCAATGTGCATTAAATGTCTGAGGGTCTGATTCTGTTAGAGTTACTTACTGAACATAGGGAGTTAAACTGACAAGGAAAACCACAGGGAGAAAATTGAAGAAATTAAAATGTTCTGAACATCTGACATTATGAAAATTGTTCCTAACACCAAAACCAATTAGATAGGAGAGGAGATATTCAGGGAAGTTCATGGGAGAGCTAGGTGGAAACAGTAAAAACAATTATTCAAGGTCTGAGAATAGACTAAAGTATGATGAGATTTCTTATAAGTGATGGTGACACAATGAGCTTTCTCTATGGCTCAGTATGTGGCTGAGCATAGCAATGGCAAAGCAGAGGCAGCATTTCTAATTCCCTCTAAGTGACAGCAACATGCGTGGATTTGCTGAGCCATTGGCTTCTATAGCAGTATCTGGTTCCCCAAATTTCTGTAAAGTAACCTACATATTTAACTGAATAAATACTGATTGAGGGTCTAGTTTTCAACTACAGTTTAAGTCCAAACTCCATGATTTTATGCAGTTAGCTTATGGCTGAAAAGATCCAGGCTCCTTAATAGGACTACAACAGTATTGTGGGTTTTCTGCTCTAAAATTGCCTTCCTTCTGTAGTTCTCAAAATTAACTGTTAAGAAAACTGCCGCATGAACTGAAAGCATGGACAACAGGAGAATTAATATGAATTTATTATCTCACTTTAGGTTCTTACCATCTTGATGCAATAATTGGGCAAAATATGATGAGATGGTAAATGATAAGAGGATAAAATGTCAGTATTTGCCAATTATTTGAATGTCAGGGCACTTGTCCTTCCCAGATGCATTTTAGGAGCAGCTGGATGCAAACATGCACAAACAAAAGCAGACAGAATTATAGTTTTGTAAAGAACTAGCAAGGCTTGCTCTGCTTTTCAAGAGAAGGTTAAAAAAGCTAGGGGAAAGGACAGTAAAAAAAATCCCAACAACCAGAATTCATGGCTTCTAAGTACTTTCACATTACTTTATACTGAAACACAAACAAAGATGCAACTTGCTACAGATTCCTTTGAATTCTGGGAATCCTTTTTTCCCAGCTACTTAATTTTCACCAGCAAAACAAGCTGGAAAACCTCTTCTCTTCAGAGAAATGTTCAAATTAGATACCACTACAGAACAAGATATAATTTACTAAATTAATTGAAGTAACTTAGTTAAATAAATTATGATCAAGGTTTATGTTTTTTGGGGCTTTTCTTTTTTTTTTTTTTTTCATCAGCCTCATCAGTGTGTTAAATTATTTATATTACAGTCTGGCCTACAAGATTCAGACTGAAACTGTGGACACATTGCACTGGCAATTTAATGTCTGGTTTCCTTCTAACTTGAAAACTTATCTTGAAAGAGAAAAAAAATTAAAATCTGCAGTAAACCAACCAAAATAACATTAAAAGTTTCTTTTCATTTACTTCAGTGAAACAAACCTTGCTTTGCCACTACAATAAGTGAGAGGAAAATTAAGACACCCGTCAAGGGTCTAAGTGCCATTTAATCTAAAATAAAAACTTCTCCTTTTCCAATTTATTTTAAACTAATGCTGCTTCACTGGCACAAACGAAATAATGGTTCAGATTCTCTACCTGAAAAAGTGGATGTTCAGCTATCAAAAGAAGCATAAAACACTTTGCAGTTGCATGGCATCATTTACTTGAGCATCTCCTGGCACGTCTCAGTGATTCACCATTTTACTGAAGCAGAAATTGAGGCACACAAAGAGGAAGGTCTGAAGTTTTGAAGGTAGCTTGTAATTAGGAGTGCTTTCACATTAGCGGGGTTAGCTTTCAGCAAAGTTAACTTCCAGTCTATGAAAGTTTAAGTTCAACTGGCATGTTTGCTGCATTGGACAACATCTGCTTTTATTAACCAGTCTGGTGTTTGAGGGCCTCAGCTCTTTGTCTAAATTCCAATTGCAGGTATCATAAACCTATGTCCAAAATTTGAGACTGATGGTTTACCAGTAAATGACATGTTGTAGATTGTTGGTAGACTAAATGACAGTCAGAAAGAATGAATTTCCCCAGTTCTAACCTCTAGGTAAATTTGCCTCCCCACTCCAAGTCTTCCTGATGTACTTGCAAACTTCCTCTTTGAAGAATTATATTTAGGAGTTTAATATTTTAAGATCTAAAGAAAACTAAGAAAAAAACATTTTATCTCAAGCTTCTGCTTCATACAGAGTAAATCAGAAGAGCAATACAAAATAATAATAATGCAAAGGGATGAACATCAAACCACCTGATATGTGAACATCTGTCAGTGACACCTACCTCCATGCTGGCCCAAACATTACATCGCACTACAGATTTCTGCAACAGGAATAAAATCGCGGCTCCTTATCATGTGTCTCCTGCTGTATAAACTGAGGCTGTTCAAGGCTGAGTATAAAATTACATACTTATACAGAGAGCTTTTGAGGAGCAACAAGCTCTTTTATTTACTCCTAAATCTGCCTTAGAAAAGGGTTGTGGCAGTCTGCTGGGGCAAGGCTATTCAAGGATTGAGCAGGAGCATGTACAGAATGATGTCATAGAGCTGAAATGTCCGACAGTTAACCTGCTCAATTAGTTTGCAGTCACTGAATGAGAGAAAAACTGAAAAATTATTTGGCTAACATGGCTGGTGAGCACTTCATTCATTTCAGAAATAAAAAGTCACTGAAATCTGACAGTTCCTATTTTGTCTGCTAAAAAATGACCAAATCTCACTGACTACTTGTTCTGCTGAGAGTGAAAGCTATGCTGTCAGAGACATGACAGAAATACTCTTCAAGAATAATTAGTTCATCTAAGTGGTACACTTCTAACAATAAACTTAATTGAAGTTAAAGTTTTTAAAAAGCTTCACTTATGGAGCTATTTAACCAGTTACTTGCATCATAATTGACTCATCTGCTGCCATTTGCCTGAAGATGCCTTTGGTGCTTTTTGTATTGCAAAAATAATTTCTGATTTGTTTACTAGAGATGTATGAGAGAAGATAGTGTTAATGAAGCAGTGTGCATTTGTTTCTACATCGGCACTTCATTTAATAACCCTCCCTTTTCCTGCAGTATGTGTCAGCCTAACAAAAAGCCCGTTGATACATGGGCACTGCAGCCCTCTCTGGCACTATCTGCATGAGCCAGCCAAAGGAAATGGAGCAAGCGATGCTCATAACACAAGGACACAAGGGGTAAAGAAGTCTCTCCCTCTCCCTGACTCTGGTGAGGGGATTAAAATCCCAGTGACCAGATCTAATTCAGCCTGGAAACAAAAACGGTTTACCTTTAAACACAGGAGGTTCACAATCCCTTCAGTCAGCCACATGCCTTGCAACCTCTTATTTGGTAAACTGTGCAATGAATGGGCTATGCCACATTTCTAAGATCAGGCCAAATCTGAAGCCCACAAAAGAAGATGGAAAAATTCCCATGCCTTTGAACCAGTCCATCACGTCTAACTGATGCTGTCCCTTAAATAGAGTTATCATTTCAGAGCATCTGCCGGACAGTGTGTATTATCCCTGGGCAGAGGGGGAGAGAGGCACCACATTGTGCTGGCACATCCCCTGTCATTACAGTAACAAGGGATGCCTGACAACTGAAAGAAATCAATGGCAATTTGCTCATAAGTGCTTGGTAGAACAGCAGTTACTTTACTGATTAAATCATCAATTAACAAACAGAGGTAAAATTCAAAAGTTAAAGGAAAATTCACAGTGTTGCTATGTAAAATATTCTCTATTCTGTTTTCAAGCTGTTATGTGATCTGGAGAAGTCCTGCTTTGTTCTCTCACAGTCTGTTGCCATGGAAGTGTCTGAAATATCACAAGTTAAGCACTATAGCCTCTATTTCCTAAACAAATAAGCAGTTTTTCCATCTGCAAAGGACCACAAATGGTACTTCTGATGCTCTCAATTATGCATTGGACTTGCCAAATGCTTTGAAGCACTGAGCTCAGCTCTAAGCAATTGGGTCACCTAACAGGAAGAAAACTAACTAGAAGGTCATGCCTTGTCTGTGGGTAGAAGGGGGATGTTCTGAAATTTTGGAATTCACAGTATTTCCAAATCATATCAGGTCATCCCTCACTTCTGCTGTTTACCAGCAAACAGACACCCCTTCCAAAAGGGGAAACAAGGTGAGCTTCAACTCAGGCAAAGCTTAAAGTCAGACGTCCAGGTGGACAATATAGTCCCATGGACAAAAAGGATAAAACAACAGAATGCTCGATATTCATCTGCCAAACCACTTCTGCCTGTTAGGAAGCAGGATGATACCTTGTTTTTTTGGACAAAAGAGCTGACATCACTTGATTTGCTTCTCAGAAACTGTGTTCAGAAGAGCATAGATGCTGCTGCTGTGCCTGCTGCTTCCAAGGATAGAGAGGGAGAGAGAAGGACATCTTGCTTCCCCAGTCCCTAAAATGCAAGATGACATGAGGCGAGCCAGCCCACAGTCTGCAAGGAGGTAGACCTGAACAGTGCAGCATGGTGTTTGTTTTCTCTGCCTGACGCATTCAGAACAAGCGAACAGGAAAACCGGGAGCAGTCTGACACTGCAGTCTCCCTCGGAGTCTGTTTTCAAAGAACAAATATAGTGGTGCTTACTTTTTCAGTAGGGGCAGATCTTTTCTCAGAATAAAAGCTTAACTTGAAGAAAAATCTGCTTGCATGTTGTTTTTCATAACATATGCATTCCTACTGAACAACATAGATGGTGACAGAAAGATTTCCAACATTTAAAAACAGCTGCTATGGTTTCCCATTTATTTATTTATGTATTATTCACCATAAGAAATAAATTCGGAAGAAGAAAGGAATTTCATCTTCTTCTTTAGAGGTTTCTTATTAAAACTTTTGCAGGATTTCATAGATTTATACAAAAGTATCCTGTACAGGTCTTCCAATCTCATTCCCGAGCTACTACATATAAGAAGAAAATTTTTTCCCATTCCTCCATTTTCTAATTTCTAATTTGAATTTATCTAGATGAGAGCAAGTACAGCTCTTTTCATCAGAAGGAGTCTTAAGGTTTGGCCCTCGACCATTGATCCTTCCAGCTTTTTGGCTAAAATGTCAGATGTAAATTCTGGGCTGCTTGTGCTTTTGGTGAGCTTACAAAAACTGAACTTTAGAAAAGTTAGGTAATGACTCATGATGTCCAGACCTATCCACCTTGGCTAGGACTGAACAAGCTAAGCAAGATCAGGTGCAGTCAGTGAGGTCAGCAGACCGGGTGGCTCTTGCTGGGAGCTGCACTGGTGGGCTGCACTGGAGCAGCAGCATTCCTGAAAGGTAGTCAAGCACCACACCGAAGAAGGGAGGGGCATAAATCTGTATAGTCTTCACAGTAACACTTCTGGTTTGGGGGGAAAAGTGATAATTTCAGTGTCTTGGCCAAACCATCTGGCCTGTACAACCAATGTCATCTCGTATATAAGATGTGTTCGTCATTTAATAAACAATTTCACACTGTGCTGTAGCACACCAGTAAATAGAGTATATGTTCTCTGTTCTATGTTCTATGTTCTCTGATATGTTCTATGTACTGTCAAAAAGCTGCAGTCTTTCCATACACATGAAGCAATTTCCAACAATACTTTTTGATTTGGAGACGCTTTCCATATGAGAGCCTTGTATTAGTATCTGGTATGAAATGAGTGCCACCACAGCACTACCAGTAGAGCAAGGTTACTAAGTTCCTTAACAGAAGTATCTAATAGGTAATCTTTTAACATTGGACTTAGTGTTTAAAGAGAAAAGATCATCTTCCTACCAAATACACTAGAACAATAATATGGGATGATAATAATGAAATTATTTCACTTAGAACACTAGTAACAGACATCATCTCCTCTGTTGTCAGTGCCATTTAGACTTCCTGTGCAAAGGGCGGGAGCACAGATTATATTACAGTTGAAGCTCTGTGCTAATACTTTGAGACAGGAGGTCCAATATATTACAATATCAGAGGAACACATGAGCTATAATTTCGATCACTATGTAATTTCCAGATACAGTGACAGGTTCACCATAAACAGCTTTTAGAACAAGAGTCTTATTGCACAGCAGCTGAATCCAGTCCTGGATTTGCAGCAGACGCATACACTGCTGATTAGACAAGGTGCAGATTTTACTTAATGAGTAACATGCAATCTGACTGAATCTTTGAAGTGAAACCTTTGGCTATTCCAGATTAAAACGATGACCCTACTGAAGGAGTCCTTCACCCTTCTGATAAGGTAAGGTGGTAAAAGTAACTAGCTCATATGTTAACCAAGAGTTTCATAAGAAACAGAAGATAGTAATTCATTAGGGAAAAACATATGTCTTTCTTAATTCTTAGACACAAATTTTATCCAGGGAAGAGTTTCAGATGTTACAATTAAGAAAACTGACTGTTAATCTTTAGCTCATTTATCTCTTGCCAGAAGCGTGCTCAGCTCAAAAATCAATGACCACTAAGCCCTTTCTGCCCCCTTGAACTTCAGAGTGCTATAAAAGCAATTATAACAGAAACATGTTCAAATTATGTCAGAACATGAGCAAACTTTAAATTTCCTGATATATTCAATAAAGACATTTTTGTGCTAATTAGGACAAACAAAAATACCAAAACAAGACAAACACACCCCCCCACACCCCCCCACAATTTCTATCAATGTAGGTATCTATTAATCACAATTAGACCAAAAAAATTGGTAGAAATAAGCCATTGAGGTCTAAATTCTGGCCTCAAAACTAACCAGCAAACCCACAAAAACTTCTGTGAAAACCTAAATCAGTGAAACCTGATGCAACCGCTCTACTCTTGCTGTAAAAGTACACATCCATGAAAACTCTACAAGCAAAAGCAGGCTGTCTATGTTGTAATTGTAACACTAGTCAGTTATAAAAAGATAGATGAAACTTCATATTTTTACATTCAGAATTCAACTGCCTGTTTCAAACAGTCTGGGGTCCAATTCTGTCACTTTGTGCTCGTGGTACAATAAATGCAGTATAGCTGCAGGGTTCCCTCCTCCCACTCCCTCAGAATTTCTGGAGGGTGGCCAAAGTGGCGGCTCCTGCCTTAGTTTGCAGACAACCCCAAAGAGTGGTTCTGAGAGAGAAAGATGAAGACTTGGATGATCTTCCAAGACAGCCCAGCATGGCACAGATGTGCACACCCTCACTGGCAGTGGCAGGGCCCTTCATTGCCACCCTTGCTTTTCCAGGCAAGGACTCTGGTGACCATGAGGAGTGCAAGGAGTCTCGCTGTCTATTGAGGAAAAGAGGATGATCCATATTTCCCTTTCTCTTCCACTTTTTTTTTTTTTCCTCTTTTTCACTATCGAGAAGGGTTGAGACCACTGGGGGGCTGGGATATCCCTGTTCAATTGCAGTCTGAAGATACAGTGAGAAAAGGCGGCTACAGCTGGACCTTGGTGCTCTTTAGGTATCTTCTGCTGTGAATAGATTTTAAGGGTCTTTGTTGCAGGTTATGAAACAGACAACTTCTGAGCTTGCCCTAACATATCGTATTAGCTGAACTGCGTTCAGGCATGCAGAGACAGAAAACATGCTGCCTAAAGTGGAGCCAGTCCTGACTCTCAGGCTATCGGCCATGTGGTCTTTGACCCTGACAGGGAACATGGCTGCTTGAAGGCTTTGGTTTCTCCTTTTGACAGCTATAATAAAAATCCTTCCCTAGTGTCACTATAATGTGTTAAGACATGAGTGTTTGCAGCTATCTGCTTTGCTCCTCTGCCATGATTTTATTATTCAGCAGTAGGAATGACAGACAAGCACCTGCATCTCAGCTACTCTAGTGCAAAATATGATATATTACATCCTTGGTGGAAAAAGAGAGCATAGTGGTGTGAACTTAATCAACAGCTGAGGCGCAAATATATGTGAAAAAAAGGCAGGTTAGATAAGGACAGTAATATCTCAAATCATGCCAGTATGCTTCAGTGAAAAGTATCTGTTAGATAAATTGATCACTCTGCTATCCATATGTATCCATATTTATCCAGAATAAATAGGATACACAGAAATATAATTCAAACATTACATCAGAAAGTCCTTAACTTATCCACCTTCCAGAAGGACTTTTATGAAAGCATTTGTTGGGACTTTTCTTTTTTATGTTGCAAACATTACTTCTGCATATTTTAATTAACTAAAGGAAGTTGCATATGATGTCATGGTGACTATACACCATTCATTTTATGTTACTTCTATAAAACTAGTTAAAGGAGTACTAAGACAGGCTCAAAATGGGTTTCCCAGTCCCCCACTGGAAACCCACATTGCCATTTGAAAAGCAAAAAATATATGAACATTCAGTAAACTATCTTCCATTATGGCAATAATGAACGATACATAAACCAGCCTAAAACTAAGTTCAACTATAATAATTCAAGAACATACCAGGTCCGAGGATTATAAAGAAATCCAGCCAATCTGGAGCAGGGAACCTGTGTTCAAAGAGGAGGCATACAAAAAGTTGTGGTGAAGATAGGGAAGCCACTTAATTTGTGGGACATCAGTAGCAGATGATTTGCTCTTGGGCTGTCACTGTCGTAAGTCTCCTTTCCACCCACACAGGTAGGAAGACTAAGAAAGACACTGTCCCACATTGTAGAAGTAAGAGACTACCTAGGGAACCACCCCTTGGCAAGATCTCATTTCTTTCTTTTTTTTTTTTTTTTTTTTCTTTCCCCCCCCCTGCACTTCAATAATTTTTAAGCCTTTAGAAATCTGAGTTCTGAAGAAACAGCTCTTTTCTCCTTGATTTTACATTATGTTTTAATAGGGAATGGACTAATATGAGAGCAGAACTTTTATTAGCAAACTGAAGATTAGGTTCCTTTACTGCAAGATACTAGACACCACTGAATTTTGTTGGTATTTGAGAAGATTGAAGGTGTTTTAATTTTGTTTTTGTTTCTCACTATCCAAGCTATTTTAAACTGGCAATAAATCTTCCATAAGCCTGTTTTGCCCATGATAGTAACTGGTAAGCAGTGACCCTGTCTTTATCTTGACCCACAAGTTTCTCCATCTCATTTTCTCCCCTGTTCTTTTGGGAAGGAGGAGGAACAGTGAGAGAGCAGCCCAATGGGTGTCTGGCAGCTGGCCAAGGTCAACCCACCGCAGGATGCAAGAGAAAAAAACAGCCTGCAGGGAAAGGAGTCCCTGCCCACCTTGTCTGGGTTGTCTCACCCTCTTGGTCAGTGTAAGATTAAGATTATCACTACACTTGCCCCCACAATCTTCATGACCTGCTGAGACCACTGCTAATTTTTTTTTTTTTTTTTGCCAGCAGTGACCAGTATCAAACATTCAGGCTGCTTCCTGTAGCTCTTGCTATCTTATGAGTTAGTTTCTCACAGTCATTCCTTCTTTTCAGCATCTCTAGTTTCCCCTGCTTGATCCTTGTTTATGCTGAAATAATTACAGAACCCTCTAATGGCTGGACATTGCCTAATAATTCAGCTGATTAAGATTTACATATTAATTATTTATCAGTCACTCAAAAAGAAAGGAGGAGCCAATTACTTCAACTTCATTGAGTCTTCCCTTCACAGATGGAATGATTTATCTTCCTTTACTGCCTACATAAAAATACTACTCTTTGACTATTTTTATATGATACTGTTTCATTATGATAGGTTTCCATATCATTTATAAAATAAGAAATTTTACAAGCAGAGAAACAAACAGACTAGGACACAAAGCAAACCTGTATCAGGTCAGGAGGTTCAGATTCCAGCTCCATCTCAGCTCCCCCCTCCAACAAATGATCATTGCTGAATTTTGTAAAGAAATACCTTAACGTGAGGCTTCAGGACTTTTGTGTTTAGGTTTGGGTTTTCTCTGGTTTTAATCTTGATTTTTCACAGTTAAATTGATTTTTTCAAGTTGTGCCATAGTTTTTTGATAGTTTCTGGTGTTTTTATTGACAAAGTTTCATTTATTTATATATCTAAAAGCAAATAAAAAGCTTCTGCTTTTCTAACTGATGCTCTTTCCCATTTCCCATCATCCCTGCTATTTTTTTTTTATTTTTTTTTTTAAACTTTGTAGAGAAATGAGCTAGCACTGACAGAAGTCAGTAATTCTGATAACTTCAGCGAGCTCTGGGGAAAATCTTAAAGGCTTACACCTTCCAGACAGAGCTAATATTCTGGCTGGAACAGCTCCCAAAGCAGGCATGTTTTAACAAGTACACCTGTGATTAAGCTGAATTGTGAAATCAGAAGTATACAGAACTGGAAGACCCCTGACAGGTTTCTAACTTTATTCAGAAAGGTAAACAAACTGGCAGGTGCAAATTCCTGAATTTTTTGAGGGCCAGCCCTATTTAAAAGGAGGGGATCCAGCCCTGCTGAAATCAGTGATCAGTTGTATTTGTCTACAGCCACAGGGCACTGTCATGTGTAGCTGCAGGGGTTCAAGATGGTGTGGGGACTCCAGCAGCACACATTGCCCTATTCATGTATAAAACAGGGAAGTGATCCTCTCAGGGGGGCAGCACGTAGGTTCCAAACACAACACGAACCTGCCGCCGTATGTTCCTGAGAGGTCCCACTTAACACAGAAAGGCAATATGGCTCTCTCGTCTCTAGGAATCCTGTCCATGATGCCAATTTAATGTCCCAATTAAATGTTGGGGGAGGTTTTGATATGATCCCAAGAACAAGATTAAGACTCAAATGAGGTCAAATGCCGTGTGCATGTCGTATGAGGAGTGGCTGAGGGAACTGGGGGTGTTTAGTCTGGAGAAGAGGAGGCTGAGGGGAGACCTCATCGCCCTCTACAGCTACCTGAAAGGAGGCTGCAGAGAGCTGGGTTTGAGAAGCTGTTCGTCAGTTCTTATATATCACCATTGTTGAACAAAATCTGTTCCAGATTTTGTTGAATCTAGATAAAAGTCATAAGAAAGTTGTCTTCTACAAACCAAGTCCTTTGTAATAGCCTTCCTAGCTATCAGTTACATGACTATTATGTCGGGTTTCAATTGTCACATTCGTGTAACTTGCTTTGAAGGGAAAATCAATAAAACAAGTCCAGTTGTCTCTCCTGGAAACTAATTTTTGCAAAGAAGACATACCTTTCTAACACAGCATTTTTGTGTAAATCAAATGCCATTATTCTTTGAGGTTTTGAAAAACATTCGGGAAAAATATTGCAACAGAGAAGTCAACTCTCCTAGTTATATGCCAGATTTCTTTGTTTTCCAGGTCAGGTTTGTATCATTCAGGAGGAATAGCTTCAGACAGCATTTAATTTACCTCTTTTACTGCATAATATAACTGTGACATCCAGGAATGATGGGTAGAAACTATTATTGGTCTAGTTAAATAGTTGATTCTAACTGTGTTTCCTCTGTATTATTGTCCTATGACATGGATCAAGATCAGTAAAGTTAGAATTTTTCTCATGTGACAAATGGAATTTTGTCAAAATTGTAACTTTTTGTTCTTTAACTACTAATAGAACATGAACAGTCATAACAAAACATCACAGAAGAAAAATGAAAATGTTAATTTTACCATTTTCTACCATTTTACCATTGCTCTTTTACTATCTCCTAGTTTTTCATAACATTTAGTAATTCACTCCATAGCCAGATTGCCCAATGAGAAGATGTAGTGTCTATTAATTGCAGAATAATTCAGCACACTCTGAATGTTTTCAGGTTTTTGGAATCATTAAGATGACCATAGACATGCTCAGACTTAATCAGTACATAAGCACAGTGCTTCTAATGACTTTTTTTTTTTCCTTTTTTGTACAAATTTCATAAGTACCCCAAAGGTACCCAGAAAAGGAGAGATGCTATGAAAATTACCTTATCTCTGTTAAGATGCTGTCTGACTGGCACATCGAATCATACTAGGTTATTAGATTGAACAGTTGTATTCACTGTCATGACACCAAATATAATTTTGTGGTGAGTTTCGACAAGGAGCTATCTTGCTTAATAACTCCATTAGCTGTCCATGGCTAAAACAAACACATGGGTTAGTGTTACTCAACATAATTCTCACACGCGTGACATAACATTAGAGGAAAGCTAAACCTTAAGCCACCCATTCTCATTTGTGATACCACATCTGAACAAAAAGATGTATTTTGAAAAGACTTTTCAAGACCATTTATTCAGCGATTTATACTTTATTAGTCTGTACATTTCTGGATGGTTTTCTCAAGAGAAAAAATGTCAAGACACAGTTCAGCCCTCTTAAGATGTAACATCAACATGACATACTTACTAAAGAGCCTTTAGAGAGACCAACAGTTTCAATATACAGTTTCCTATCAAATAAGCTATTTATCTTTCCCATTTATCTCTGTTGCAATATCCTTTCTTTGCCAATAATAATTAATCTGAAAGCAGTTTGTATTGCTCTTTCTAATAGCCAGATAGAATAATAACCTCTATAGCCTCACCTCAGACCATTGACACAGATAGCTGTTAACAAATGATTGTAATAGCAAGAAATATTGTTTCCAAGCACAAGGATCTTTTTTATATGGAGTTTAATTATCCCTTTCTGTTATGATATTTTTTTAGGTTACACATATTATGAAGCAGAAAGGTTATAAAAATCGTAAATATAAGGAAATGCCATAGCAGCATTAAGTCAATTCATGGCTATTCTGTCTGAGGAACTGACAGAGCTGGACCTTTGGGGTCATCAAATCTGCTGTTTGTTGTGAGCTGTGTGATCATATGGATTCCATAGGCCAAGATCCACAGCAAAACTACAGATATCACCAAGCCCATCCAGATTCCAGGAGTGAAGAAACCTGTGCAGTCACTAGCATAAGAAAACCGGTTGTTTTCAACGTTGAAGCCTTGAATCTGAAAATGAAAAAAGGTAGATAGATGAGTTCAATTAAGCATGGAGTGTAGGCCCTACTTTCAGGTTATATGTGATGATTACAAAAACCGCACCTGCTAATTACCACTCACACTCTGTCCATTAAAAAAGAGGGAAAACCAAGTCCTCTGCATAACAATTTTCCAGGTCTCCTTTTCACCCAAGAAATTAAAGATGCAGACTTAATTCGTTTGGCAAGAAGTAGTATTCCCACTTCAGAAATTTTTGTTAATTTTAGAAGTCCCAAAGGGGATGTGTGATCAGTATTACTGAATGACCACCTAAGAACCAGAAAACTCAACGATCTCAAAGACATGAGAGTTAAGGTCACTCCCAGATCATGAGATATGGTGAAATACTCTGAGATTTTTAGCT
This sequence comes from Athene cunicularia, assembly GCF_003259725.1. Classification (NCBI taxonomy): domain Eukaryota; kingdom Metazoa; phylum Chordata; class Aves; order Strigiformes; family Strigidae; genus Athene; species Athene cunicularia. The sequence continues at coordinate 58,708,251 of NW_020799092.1, forward strand.
AATAACTCCTTGACATGCAGAACTCCTGAAACCTACTTTAAAATGCATCTAATGAAGATGACCTTATTGACTGAGTTCTAGTAAAAGTTCAAGGAGAAAACAGTTGTGAAACCTTTCTTCCCCCTCCTTAGACATCAGAGACTCAGGACAGGAGAGAGGGTTTGCTTTATTGAGATGTTGGATCTGTGTTGTCTATTAACATGTGAAATCCATAGAAGCTTTTCCAGCAGTTAGAAAGATATGTAATATCTCTTTTTCAACTGAATTCTCAGTGTCTGCCACTGACTGAGCTCCTACCATATTATTTGCCTCAGAAAAAACAACTAATTTGGGGATCTATTATCTGCCTAGCTACCAATTTTGCAGACAGTATTAACAAACTGAATGCCTTTGAGACCACTATCCTTCAAAAATTTTTGTTAAAAGCAGTCAAAGGATTAGAAAACTATGAAGAAAGGGAAGACATTCCCTTCTCTACAAACATGCACATAATGACATAAGCACTGATTCCTTGAGAAGGAAAGGAATCTAACTGGTGGAAGAAAATGAAAGAAAGAATTAATCTGATCTGAGGTTTTGAGTCTTTCTTAAATAATTTTATAAAGACAAATAAAGACTGGGATTCTTATGTATTTACTGATTCTTTGAAATGGGTGTCTAAGAAAAGCACCAAACATCATAAATCCAGCAGTAAAGAAACAAGACCCTAAAACTGACTATTTTGTAGAAAATATTCTAGAATAAAATACAAATGGATTATTTTATTTAATTCACTTCCCTCACCAAGCAATAAGGAAGAAGATCATGGATTACTACTTTTATGTGTTCCCACTCCTTGATTACTCAATGCTTTACAATAAACTAAATGGAAATCTTTGTGATAATAGAAGAGTTTGTACTTCCTAGGAAAGGTGTTGCTACAAACACTGAAGAAATTATTTTGTGGCTTGCATACTGTGCTACACCAGTAAGCACTCAGGGCTTGAGTTCGTTTGTGGCTCAGGCATCTAAAGATTACGTGTACACAATATGTGTGTTAAGACTAATACCTGCACCTTCCAGAATGCTGACTAATAAAACTATGATCATATTCAGAACTAAGGACTATTTAGGTACTGTGGGAGCGAAGACAATTTTAGCATTTCAAGTTTTTCTGGGCCTCTTAGAAGAATCTTTCCAAGTCACATCATGGTAGCTAACTTGCTTTCACTATAGGCAGTCAGACTTCGGATTAAAGCAGGATTACTGCAAATAGCCTTTTGGGTTGGTAACTGTTTGTGCAGTTTTACAGAACACAAGCAATTACCAAAGGCTTCACTTGTTAAGCCACTGCTTTGACAACAGAAGAGAATGTGAATAGGAGTCATGAAATGTGGTCTGAAAGACTTATTCATAGTAAAAACAGAAAGCAAGTGATGATTTATGTAATTTATATTCAGAAAATGGATGGAAATTCTGAAAACCATACACACTTGCTACTAGGTTTACAAGAACTCTGAAACATTTAACAGGTATATTTGGTTTAGAAAGGCTTTACAACTTCTGATTTAGAGCCAGAAATACTGAATTTTATTATGTCAATCCTATTGTGGGTTTTTTGGAAGCAAGATTATTCTTATTGAACCTTTGAGGTGAAAGCTTTAATTGTACATTCTTAAAATTCTATGTCTACTTCTAGGCAGGAGAAGAAGTATATGCAGTGTTCTTTTATTGTTTTTCTGAAGCTATATGATTTCTGTGGGAGTGTTAGATCCCAGGTGGAAAATAAAAATGTGACTCCTAGCAGCATTTCTACCTATAGAAAAGTTAAAAATACTTTCACATATGGTTCTCTAATTTTTACGAATGTAAAAGCCTTTTGGACACAGACTTCTGTACTGTGGAAGTTTTAATTTTAGTGTTTGGACCAGCATCATTTGTCTTGGTTATACTAGTCTTCATTTACTGTTAATTTTTAAAATATTTTTTGATGGAGTTTTCTCATCATCTGACCTTTGACAAAGCCTTCAAGTAAAATCTGTTGTTTTCATGACTCTTAAGTGTATACTGAACATCTAATTTTTGAACTTAGAAATATTTCAGCCACACAGAATCCTAATATTCTTGATTTTAAAGTTTATGGTAGTTTTTTCTTAGGAACAAAGGAGGGGCTTCTAAACCACTGTGACACATGCTAGAGAAAAGCAGTTCTTCTGGTTGCAGCCTCCTCTTTAACCTCAAAGAAAATTCTGAAATTCTCAAAGGGATAAAATGTATCCATGGTAGAGCAACTACTCCTGTAACAACAAAACCAACAAAAAATGCCACCAAAACCAGAGCAGTTTTGATACTGTGCACAGCTATGAGTGCTGACATCCTAGGTTATGGATATGCCTAGACAGCATCCCATAGAGGTTCTTTATGTGTGTCCTAGTTTCGGCCAGGATAGAGTTAACTTGCCTTGGGCTGAGAGGGAGCACAGCTAGAGGGGGCCTGGTCCACACTGGTCATTGGAGTATTCCATACATGACATCATGCTCAGTATATAGGCGAACAAGTGCTCTCTCATGGCCCATTTTGGTTTCAGTTTCCCGGTTGGTGCAGGGTGATTTCTGTGGAGGCCAGGATCGCTGCTGGGGGTGGGCTGTGTGCCGGTCCTTGGTTGGTGAGCCACTGCTGTATTTTACCCATTTGGACTCAATATTGTTGTTTTGTTGTTATTACTACAATTTTTTATTCAATCTACGAATTTCTTCCATCTATTTCGCCGGGGAGGGGGGAGAAGTAAATGATTGGTCACGTAGTGATTGGCTACTGCCCGAGTTCAAACCACAACAAGATGGTAGTGACTGAGCCACCTCCAGCACTAAGGTAAAAGGTTTCATCATTTCGGACTCGCTTTAAAACAAGATATGCAAGGTTTCACTGTTCAGGTGCTGTGTCCCTCTAATACAGGGGTAATGTTTTCAGGACCCAGCATTGCAAGATGCAATTGTGTCAGTTAGATTGGCATTTGGATCCTGGTTTCTAATTGATTGCATAACACTGACATGAAAATCATGTACCTGAGTTTCAGCAACAAGATTTTGTGCTGGCTGCAACCACAGAGCACATCCCATGTGCTTTTTTCACCATGCAATAGAGCTTGGAGTTTTCGAAACCTCATTCTAGAACAAAGACTGATACTGAGATCAATCAGATTTTACTTTGTATAAGTGGAAGACATCTGGAAAGGCATGATCTAGTTCAGATAGAATGTAGAAACAAGCCCAGAATGGTGACTTTCTGTTTGCTCACACAACAGAAAAGATCAGAACAAGATCTGAATCAACAGAAAAGAACAGAACAAGATTTACAGGTTTTTCCATGCTTAGGACTTGATCAGAGAAAAAGGTCTTTCCCAAGAGGAACTGCAAGTTCTGTTGTCTGAAGAGTAGAAGCAACAGCTACTCCAAATCAGTAAGGAAGGTGGGAAACCTACTACTCCTCTCGATCAAGACCCCAGTGAAAGGTTGCCTACTAAGGATAGAGCAAGGCCTCTCTCTAAGCTTTAAGAAGGCAGCAGTACCAATGTATATAGAAATTCAAGGAAAATATATGTTGTAAGTGGATGCTTTGTATTTTCATAGCCCATGAACTTTCATAGCCTAGTGATGCCAAAATCTAAATTCAAAGAATTGACTAGGCAAAGTACAGTTGTGTGGACTCAGGTATTTTCAGGCCTTTCCATAAAAAATACCATCAGGAGGAACCTTCACAACATTGGTGTGTATTGCAACATTGCTTCTCAAAAAACTGTGGGACCTGACCCCAGAATTTATGGAAAATATATCTCAGCACCAATGCTGTATCTTTGAGATATCCATCGTTTAAGCAGAAATGTGAAATCTGGACTTAGATTACTGAGATTTTGTTTGTTATCAATATCATAAATACAATTACATCAGCATTTGTATCCAGTTATCATGGCGTTAGCTCATTGACAAAAAGAGACCTCTTTTGATTTCCATGATCCCTTCGATCGAGATCCCTTAGTGCAGTATTGGTTTAAGATATAAATGCTGATGTTCTTCTCCGGAGTCAAGAGCAATCTCAAAATAATAGATACAATGATCTACACCTCACATATATAGTCTGTAGTACTGAACTAAATAGATAGAAAATATATGCCTCATTAAAAAAAAAAAAAAAAAAAAGCGCCACTGCTTCTGGGCCATACAGGACCTCGTATTTCTTCTGACTGAAGTCCGTGGCAAATCTTCTGCCAAATCTAATTTCACCTGGCTTTGTTTTGATCTGTAGTAGTACAGACAGTCTGTGTCACTGAAAAATAGTAACTACACTAAGAGGTACTTTCCTAGGTAAACAAAGTGCATAGAAATCAAATAAAAGCAAAATAAGCAGCATAAAGCCACCCACCTAAGAGGCCCATGTTTCCAATAGCAGCACAATTCATTAAACATGCATGGGGACTTAGTAATTCTTTGCCTGATTAAGCTATTTGGTTTTATTGGGTTTTCTTTTCTGCCAACAACTTCACAGTTTTTTTGTTTTTTAAAGCTATGCTTTTATGTTCTTACTGTTCAGCAACTGCTGTCCTTTTTACCCCTTTATTGAATAGCTCACCTAGGGGGAACAGCTTTTCTTTTACATTTTCCCTCAGGCTGAAATGAAAGTAAGGGCATTATGAATGTGTGTTGGTTAGCATCTACAATAGCAAGTAATAGTTCTTGGAATTATCTCTGAAATGGCAATGTGTACTTACTTGCAACCTGGAAATGAAAACATCCCAGTTTTTTGCCTCATTGTTGGATGGAATCAGCCTTGCAGGATAGAGATTGCTTGTTCCCACCAGCTGACAATGAAATGAATACTCCACAGGAGCAGACATGACAGAAACATTAAATTTAGCAAACTTTTCTCCATCTTGTACAATCTCAACTGAATCTAAAGTGGACCAATTTCTAGCCGAACCTCCATAGAACTTGTTGGTCATTAAAAACCTAGAAAGACAACAGAGGAGAAAAAAAGTGAAAATGTCAGAAGGAAAAAGACAAAATGACAGAAGAAAAAAGTTAATAGTAATTTGATAAAGTACTGGTGGCAGATAAAGATTCACTAATGCTAGCTGCAGACATCACAGTTGGCATCTTAGCTTGGCCTCCCATATCATTAGGATTGTTCATAAGTGAAGAGACCCTGTGAATATATTTTTACTACTTCTTAGAGTTTCACCTCACAAGCACGGTTTTCCATAGCTGTAGAAGGCAAGGAGCAAATGCAATTTCATTCTTCAAGGGCTTCTGCCAGTGCAATATTTCATCACTTGCCAACAGTTTATAATCAGTGGAGCATAACCTGAGAGACTGTCAGTAGGCCTGCAGTGGCTCTCAATAAATATTTTATGGGATTTTTTGAAAATTGCTTTTATGATAGGTACAGGCATGATAACCATTCTGATTTATCATTTCAATTCTTCCTTGGCTCAGATGCCTCTGCAAATGTCTGAATTTGCAGTAGAAGACAGAATTTCTTCACACTGGAGGGTGTGAAGGGGTCGCCAGCCCTAGTTTCCCAATTCGTAGTGGGTTAGGCACAAATAAATATTTTCTCATTTTGAAAAGGTCTATGTATGTGCAGTATTGTAGCAGTTTCCAGTAGTTTATAGTAATGGGATTTATATATATGTTACTACCACTGCAGTCTGAACACCTCCCAAATGTTCTGAAACAGAAATAACTGAGAACATCCAGAAATACATCCTGATCCTTTACAGTTCAGGGCTATGTCCTAGTCTTTACCACTTCTTACCCAGTTACTTTTACTTATTCAAATTATCTCATAAGGAAATAGTAAACTTTTCTCCTTATTGCATGTTGCTTAATACTTTAACTATACTCAGTCTATGTATGGATTGCTCTATATAGTTTGCTGAAGATTTGTTTTGCTTATTGATAACCACAAAGAATTTAGAAGAGGAATATTTTTATTTAGGAGTAACATAAAAATTGTCAGGTTAGGTTACTACAGTGATTGACCCTTTTCTTCTTCTTTTTTTTTTTTTTTTTTTTTTTTTTGATTCATGTAACTTCATAAACCTCAAGAATTTCAAAATGATCAGAAGGAATTATAGAACTAAAAGTGTCATTCAGGTAAGAAGAGGCTATCTTGTCTTACAGAATTCCTTACATTTTGAGATCGAACATCTCTTTCCATATAACATTCAACTGCAAGCATCAGTGAAAAAGAAAATAAAATTGAATTTCAGCTGGTACACATTCACAAATACTTATGGAAAATATCCTATTGTTATAGTGATAAAATTAGAAAATTAAAACATTTATTATATTAGATATTAATTGCTAGAAGAAACTAATCCTTTCCTGATATGCAGCAAAATCTGACCAAAAATTTCCATAGTGTCTCAGTAGCAATGCTATAGGCACTAGCTGAAGGCCAGTTATAAGCACAAAGAAGTTTACTTAAATGTTTGTGCCAACAGCAGATGCTGGGTGTGCTCTGTACTTTTACTAACAAGATAAGAAAAGTTGTAAACAAGGAAATTCTTTGGAGAAGAATACCATATGAACAATCAAGTTTATAAGGCTATGTATGTGAATACAGTCTAAAGTGACATCCAAGAGAATGCAGCCTCTTTACATTGCACCAAAGAATAAAATTTTATGTTACTTACAGATTTATGAGAATTAAGGTTCTAATTAGTGAACTAGTTGAGTATGGTTAACTTAATACAGGCTTTTATTCTTAGTATTTTTCCAATCAACTCAAAGTGGATAGCCTCCAACAAGCATGTGTTTAACTGATAACTGATACAATTATTCATTAAATTACAAGGAAAAAAAGACATTCAAACAACAAAAATCAGTAGAATTACTGCATTTAGTTTTTCTCAGATGACTAGATACCAAGTAGAATGAGCATAATATAGCAAATGAATTACAAGGGGAGGAGAGATAACTAAGGAACCTTGACAGGCTTGAGAGATGGGCCTGTGTGAACACCATGAAGTTCAACAAGGCCAAGTTCAAGGATCTGCATGTGGGCTGGAGCAGGCTGGGTGAAGAATGGATTGAGAGCAGCCCTGAGGAGAAGGACTTGGTGGTGTTGGATGATGAGAAACTCAATGTGACCCAGCAGTGTGCATTTGCAGACCAGAAAGCCAACCATATCTTGGAAGATGTCCAAAAGAAGTGTGGCCAGCAGGTTGAGAGAGGTGATTCTCCCCCTGTTCTCTGCTCTCATGAGACCCCACCTGCAGTGCTGTGTTCAGCTCTGGGACCCCCAACAATAGAAGGACATGGACCTGTTGGAACAAGTCCAGAGGAGGCCATGAAGATGAGTGAGAAGCTGGAGCACCTTCCTTATGAGGACAGGCTGAGAGAGTTGGGGTTGTTCAGCCTGGAGAAGACTCCAGGGAGACCTTATAGCAGCCTTCCCGTACTTAAAGGGGGCCTACGGGAAAGGTGGGGAGAGACTCTTTATCAGGGAGTGTAGTGATAGGATGAGGGGTAATGATTTTAAACTGAAAGAGGATAGATTTAGATTAGATACGATGAAAAAAATTCTTCCCTGTGAGGGTAGTGAGACACTGGCACAGGTTTCCCAGAGAATCTGTGGCTGCCCCCTCCCTGGCTGTGTTCAAGGCCAGGCTGGATGGGGCCTTGACCAACCTGGTTAGTAGAAGGTGTCCCTGCCCATGGCAGGGGGTTGGAACTGGGTGATTTTTAAGGTCCCTTCCAATCCAAAACATTCTATTATTCTGTGATTCATTCTATGATTTTATCTGAAGAACTGAAACTACCGTGGCTATTATAGGAAATGTTGTGCTCGTATTAAACATTGGAGACAATACAGAAAGCAAACTTTCACACAGGCATTATATACTTTATGTATTGTGGCACAAACTACTTCTGATCATAAGCCAGACTCCCTTTGTGCCAGATAACCTAATGAACTCTAAATGCCACCACCTCTTATCAATCACCATCTTATATGGATATTAATTACAAGGAGAGATATTTCTGAAAAGGAAGCTAGCTGGAATTATTACTATTCCAACATGATTCCTGGGTCAATTCTATTCTACACATGCTATGAGCAACAACAGTCAAATACTTATCAGTGTAAGTGAGGAAAATACTAATGCTCTGCACTTCGATCCACTTTGACACCTTTTCCCAGAGAAGATGACAGACAGGTGCTTGAAAGCTGGATGTCATCAGCTGGTGAGAGAGCTGAGATGATGCTTCTTCCAGCAAAAACTACTGCCCACTGCTCCTACCCCTCCTGCAGCAGTAGATCACTTTTCTAAAACTAGTACAACCAGGAACACTCCACAACCACTCCCTAAGAGCTCACCTCTCAGTGGCAAGTGCAGGAGGATGAATGGGACTGCTGCTCTTGCTAGAGAGAAGGAGAAGGGAGATGGCAGCTGTTTGCCTAGGATGAAGCAGCTATTGCAGCTGCTAGGAGGAGGTGGGATATGACAAGCTGCTCAGCATGAGGTGGTAGACTAGTGGTGGTAAGGACAGGCTCTGGATCCAGCTCATGCTGCTGATCTTAGAGACTCTTTTATTGACGAATAAATTGAGATACTTGAATGTGGTCTTCTCTGGTGTCACTTTCAGTCTTCAAGGGATTCTCTCTTATACCTAAGCAAATAGCCTTTACAGGGGAAAATACTACAGTCATGGCTCTAAGCTCTGTTGTTTCCCACCTCTTTGCCCTTCTTATGTTCCGTTTATTGAGGCAGACTGTAATCTTACCAAGGAGTTATCTTGAACAAAGATGGGGGAAAACAGAGGTTGTAATGTATCTCTGTGGGTTTTAGAAACTCTTGACAGTAGACATGCTGAGATCAACAAGGTGAATAACGTGTTCCTGAATCACGAAAAGATCAATGGGTTGTTCTGGTTCTGTTGGGTATTTCTTATTATTTACATTATATTCCATGCAATATTGTACTATGGCAGCTAATAGAGGCCTAAAAAGACACAATTGTCTCTTAATTCAAGAGGTAATCCAACAGAAAATAGCACAAATAACCAGATGTGTCTTTAGCAGAAAGTTTCCTTTATAAAGGCTTCTGAGGTGTTGTGGGTTGACACCAGCCTGTAGCCAAGCACCCATGTAGCTGCTTGCGCATCCCCTGGTCCCAGCAGGACAGGAAAGAGCAAAAATGAGGGAACTTGTGGGTCAAGATAAAGACAGCTTAATAAGTGAAGGAAAGAGGGAAAAAAGAGGCACAGAAGCAATTGCTCTCTACCTCCCACAAGCAGGCCAATGCACAGGGAATGCCCAAGCAATAACTACCCTGGAAGCCACCTCCCACCTTCTTCCTCTATTCCACTTTTAATGCTAAGCATCTATGTCACAGATGAAAAAATAATCAATTTAGGCTTTTTTTTTTTTTTTTTTTTTTTTTTTTTTTTTTTTTTTTTTGTCTAAATGACCTGAGGACCTATTAAAAGCCTGGATCACACTTAGCCCAGTGAAATAAATCAAATTCTCCTGCAAAACACAGTATACGCTATTTTAATTACTTGCTGGGCATGACAGCAGTCAGTTCTTCACCTATTCTCTTTTCAATTCCTCACCTATTGTTGAGTGTTAGTTTCTTATCCCAGTTTCAAGGGCTGTTTATGCATTTTGGTATTTAGTTATAATGCATTCAAGTAGAAGCACAGGTCAAGAGAAACCTTGTGAGTATTTCTGCCTTTACTACAACAGGCTCAAAGGATGTAAAAAAATATTCCAGAATAAGAGAGAAAACATGAACCATTCACCTTTTGTACTGATGTTCTCCTTTAATTTACAGTGAGTCTGTCTGCAAAGTTGTTTCAAATTTCTTCTTTTCAGATGCACCTTGGACTCATGACCACATCAAAGTTTTATTCCAATAATTAATTAAAATTATAAGATTTTAACAGATGACTGAACATAAATCTGAATAATCCTCATTAAACCATATGCATGCACTAACATCATATTTGATCTTATACCTGCTGCAGCAATCAAAATCTAAGATAAATATTTCAACTGCCAAAGTATTTTGTTTCTATAGTAACATCCTCAGGTTTGCAATTTGCTGTTTTACAGTTGAGCAAAACCTGTTGACTACTTAAAAAAAAAACCCTCTAAATTCTATCAATTAACTTGGTAGCTAGCTTTGCAGCAGAGTGTCATGCTCCATAGGATTTTCACGTGCTTTATGATTCGTATTAATTTCTTGGAACTGTAATTTTACTAGAAAACAGAGTATTATGGTGAAGATGGTCACATTCAGGACAAATGTAGAAAATAACCAGATTCACTCATACAGAAAGACATTACAGGAAAGCAGTGAAGACCTCCTCTGATATATGCAAATTTGATTCAGTGCAAATTCCTTGGCCTGAGTCCTTCCCAAACAAGTTTAAGCAATTAACTGAGGTACCTAAATGAAAAAAAAGCAGGCCCCATTATCTTTGCTAGAGTTTAAGAAAATAATTTTAATGGCTGTTCCTGCTGCTGAGGGGAAAACTGAGGTTTGTGGACAGCAGCTGTATGACAGCCCTCAAGCAGTAGCAGATGCTTTTCCCATCTCTAGAATCCACTAGTGAGAGCAGCAGCTCCAAGTTCTTCCTTTGACTTTTCATCGCAAGTCTTCCCATTCCCTAACTTTTCTTCCCTCTTCTCATGGTAGGAGAAAAATGGCCTTGTCACCACAGAGCAGAAAAACTATGAGGTTTTGCATCCCTTATTAGCCACAAACTAGCTCTGACAGAGTACACTGGTAATCCAGATTAGGACTAAATACAACCCTGGCCATGCAAGTAGACTTCAGGCCCTAGAACTGTTTACAACTCACAGTTAGATTTCCCTGAGACAGGATCGTGGTTTGATCCTATTAGCAAAACAGGATGTTTTATATACCAGTATTTTACAGTATGGTTATTTGCCTACACCACTTTTTCAGAACTTTACCTGAGCATATTAGTATATTCTCTCTATAAAGACTGTATTATTGTTCTCCTGTATAGTAACTTATCAGAACAGAAACTAAATCCTAATTTCAGAAGCATTTTCACTTAACTCCTTCTCTTTTGGCACTAATTTACAAACAGGCTTTGTACGTCACAAAGATCTATTTAAGAATAAATCATAAATTACCTTATCTCTAGGCTGCTGATTCCATTCACTGGCTTTGTGTATTTTAATGACAGTCTAAGAATAAGAAACAGATTTTTAATGTTAGAGTAGGCAGCCTTAATTAGATCATTTTGACATTTCAATCAGAGGGAATATTCTAAATCACTAGGCAATTATAGAAGTCATATAGCAAAGGTTCAGTACACAAAAAAATATGACAAAATATTTCTATAGTTCTTTTTACCCAAGAGCAGGTGCTTCAGAGTAAAGGAAAACAGAGATCATGTTTCATTAATGTACTTTGAGCTGAATTACTGCCTAGTAACTGGCAATACTCTTCAAGGGAATTTTACAATGAAATTATGATCTCATAAATGCCGGTGGAGATTTCTGCAATTGTAAGATCGGGCATGGGGAAACCTGTTCGGACTAAATATAAACAAACAAGGAAGTAAGGAACGTAAGAGGGAAAATGCTGTGAAAGAAAGAGGCTGCATCTGAACAAATTTTGTGGTCTTTACTCAATCTCTTTCTTCCAAGAATATCCAATTTAAGTTTTTTTTGTGTTTTGGATGCTTTAGAAAAAGAAAATTAAATTAGTATTAACTTGACATTGCACTATTTCTGATTAGTTTTCAGAATCACATGTATAATGATATGAAGTTTCTTGTGCTACTCACGTTGTGTTGATGTCTGAGCACTCAGAGGAATAAATATCCACATTCTGGGTTATAAATGTTGTGTTTGTCAAATCTATAAAAACTGAATTGTTGGCTTTGAGGCTGAAATTTCTAGCATAAAAAAGGATGCATGTATCATTTCCAATGGTCACATTCAGAGGAGGATATGATAAACTGTCTTCTTCCTCAGTGGCCATTAACTGTCGTCTTAATCCCCACACCACTTCAGTTTTTCTAGAAATCTGGAATAACAGAACATTAACAATTCATTTCCCTTGCAAGAAATATCAGTTGAACACAGAAATTCACCATTCTGTACCATGAGCACCCTTCCCTCTTAAATCCTCAGTCAACCCAATATTTATTATTGATTGTCTATTTACTTGGCAGTATGGAAGAAATGAGGTGGTGTTAACCTAAGGTTCCCATGGTCAGGTGTCCACATGTGAAAACAAGCACCAATGACTTTAGGCAAACGAACATAAAACCATGTTGTTAATGTTGCCTTAAGATAGTAGTATGCATTAGTGCTAACAGGTAGAAGAATTTTATTTTTTTTTTTACAGAACATTATACTGAAATAAATCAACTTTTTTTTCTGCAATGAAATAACAAGAAAACTTAAACTTGCCAGTTCAGTGACCACCCCCCTTAGTAACAATGTTTTTGCACTTGTCCTTTTAACAGGCATGAAATCAGGCTACTTAACTACAAAAGTGTTAGATTTAGATTTAGATGGCTTGTGGAAAAAAGATCTATGCTCATTTGGCTGATATGGTGAACTCTGATAAGAGACTTCACTGCATATATACATTTGCTTTTAGGACTTTTCCAGGAATTCCCTTTAATAGTTAATGCCTTTTTACAAATGTGTCCAGGGCATCCTTGATAAAACAGACCCATAGATATCAACAGTAAAAACTAGGGGACCTTATCAGCCAATAACTTAAACCTCTTGTTCATATCTTACTCTTCGCTTCTTACCCTGTTCATATCTGGGCTATTCCATTTATTTTTAAGACCCATGTCAGCTTTACAACTTTGTATTCTACAAGTGGCCTCTGCTCTTGGAAAACTTTTGGATACAAGAAACGAGAGGCATCACAGGGGTTATCAGAACTACAATTATGTGGAGCTATTGCCTGAAACCACTTTTAATGGGTTTAAAGACAGGCTAGGACCATTTTCGAGTCTGGAACAGAGGCTATAATATTGCTTCATAACCTGCCTGTGGAGAGGGGCCCGGAAAAATTTGTCACCTTAACTGCTGCTCTCTAAACATGGGCCATCTGTTATTTACAACACATCTTTGCAGATATCTCATTCTACAAACAAAGTACAATGGGCTGAGTTAAAAACCTTTGACTAAATGCTCAAATGAAGATTGCAATCTTCCTCTCCCATACATGCATACTTTATGAATTTATTTTTAATTCAAAGTAGTGCCTTTTCAAATACATCAGAACATGCATTATTTTAAATTAATACCATTTTCTTTAAAAGAAGAGTGTACAACAAAAGAAAATATTCCACTTTTGATATAAAACTTTTAATCTTCCCTTAGGCTCACCTGAAATGTAATCATTTCATTTCAAACTGAGAGGAAGAGCTGAAGTCTAAATTATATCCTGTCTAACAATTGACTTCATTATGTGGGCCCCGTGCATCGTCTAAAGAGGGCTTTAAAAACCACCTGCTAATAGCTGAAAACAATTCTACATTGGAGACTGTGACTGGACTAACTTGGGGGATTAGGTTTAAGTATCTTAAAATAAAAGAAAGCTATTAGAATATAATCATGAGACTACAGCTTTATTTCTTTTACTCTGCTGCCAGTACTTTGTCATAAGGCTCTCACATAATGATTCCCTCTTGTCTCTGAAAAAGCATATGAACTGAAAGAGCTTTTGCCTCTGAAGAAGGGGTGTCAGGTATGAAGGAACCCACTAGTTGCCTATGCTTAAACCTATTTTAACAAATTTACCCATGATGAAGAAGGGCAGAAACACAGCTTGCCAAAAACATTTCTAAAAGTGGGCTTTGCTTTGGTCATATTTGTGGCTGAAAATACTGGCAGTCACAGACTGTGCAGCCCAGCGAGTCCTCATTGTACAGCTATAGGCAGGCAGGATGACTACACTAAATGGAAGCCTGAAGGTACCAGCTCTCTGCAGAAATGTCCCTCAGATGTCCCCTGTATCCCTTCAGCCTGGAGATGCATTTCTATAAGTTATCTGTGGGTGAGGTATTTTATCACATTCAAAATCAGAAAGCATTACCTCACAGAGATTCAAGAAAATATAGTCATGAGGCTGGAAGGAAGATCTCTGAAACACCCTAGTCTGTGACCAGCTGGAGACCTGAAGACAGCCATCATTCCTCCCAGCTGACCTGCAGTGGGAAGCTGAGAGCTCCCCCAGTACATCCTTGACTCTCTGTTTCAGGCACATTTTCTTATTCTATTGTTGCTGGACAAACATGAGCTTACTGTATTAAAATCATTCTCTCCAAGACATATATTTCATGCTAAACTATAAATTACAAGATACTTACTTGGGAAATGGATTATATTAACATTGAATTCTTGTAAATCAAATTAGATTATTATTTCAGAACAATCCATGGGGGCAGTGTTGTCAATCAATGACCCATATCTTATTTTGCTGTTTAGTGCTCCCTTTACCTAATCTGAAGAGTCACTGTCATGTTTCTCTGGATTGATCAATGACATTTTTTGATCTCAGATATGCAGTGATCAATCACAAGACCTGATTAAATAAGATACAGAAAATAATTTACATTGTCCTAGACCAGAATTGAATGCCGTAATTACTTACTGAACCTACAATAGAAGTAGCCTGGTCAAAATTATTCCCTTTGATCTGTGTTACAAGCCTCCTAATTCAGAATCATCTCTTTTGGAAAGGAGAAAGGCAGTTGATCTGGCAACATTTTGATGCACCAACATACTGATATTTTTCAAAGCAAACAGACCTTACATCCAAAATTATTGATTTGTTTTGTTGTTGTTGCTGAGATTTTGTTGGCTGTTCTAAAATAGAATGGCTAGAGACAAGAAAAAAAAAAAGATTTGGGGGCATTTTATACATTTGAAATTACAAACAAATATAAATCAAATAGTTTCAAACACTTATAAGAAAAATAAAAAATACTGGAAAGATAAAATTTTCATTGGCTGAAATGATGAACGGTAATGAACCATAGAAGCAGGCTACATTTTACACTAGTTTCAACGTGGGATTTTTTGGATATCAATTCAACAGATGGTTATGCCTTCTTTTTCAGTCTTGTATTTCTTGGCTTTTTTATTGCTACGTTTAGGTGTGCACATCAAGAATAAGAAAACTGTCCTGGTGGTGCTTGTTGCTCCGTTTTTTTTTCTGACAGTATGGATCTATGACCACATCCTCTCTGTGGAGTTGTTGCTCTTATTGTAACAGCTAGAGGATGGGGAAGGTCTTTTTGTACTTTTAAGGAGGGAGGAAGAAGAAGGGTCCACTCCCTTTCTCTTTTGAGGTTGTATCTTAGCCTAGTCGCTACCTCCATACTGTACTGTATACTACATGGCACAGTATATACCCTACTTAGATGGCAAATGATAATTTTTCCAAATGTAGTTATAACACAGTTAAATCAGTTGTTGGTTTCACAAAACCACATAAAAACCTTAGCTTATTTTAAAAAAAAAAAAAAAAGTGCACATCAGAAGCCACTCAGCATTCACATCCCAGACAAGTATCAGCACATTTTAAATCCTTTTTCTGAAATTACCATTTCAGTTTCCTTCCCATGCAAACAGGTCAGTTTTCCTCCGTGTTTTCTAACTGGTGTAGCATCATGGCCTCACTACAGACAGCATCACCGCCACCCCTTCTAATACATCAATTTTTCTGAAAGATACTGTACCACAAATCTGTGATGCAGGCAATGGCTGTTTGTATCTCACTGATAAAGGTCAAAAATTGGAAAGGCAAGCATTAGAATTTGGTATAACCACAAAGATGTTCTTTGCAGTATTATTTATTAAAGCACACGTATAGCAAGCAGAACGAATGCATTTGATTACACTTATTTCATTCATCTGTCGGTGCAAGACTGTTGCATAACAGTGCTTTGAGCTGTCAAAATCTAGAACACTAAGCAAAGAGTTACCAATTATCTCTATTTTTGAGTTCTATCTGCTTACATTTTTATGTTTTCTAATGTTTTATGGCTTTTGGTTTTTATTTCCCTTCAAGGCTGTCTTAAAATATAATCTCAATTTTGGCCCTAGATTTCATGAATCTTGCACTCCATAGAAATCTCAAGCTGTTACCCTCTTTTTTATTGAGGAGACTGCGTTTGTCCTGGATTCATCTTCTGATACACTAGAGGGTCTTACTGCCATCCAGAGGGACCTCCACAGGCTGAAGAAATGGGCTGACAGGAATGCCATGAAAGGGGAACTGCAAAGTCCTGTCCTTGGGGAGTAACAACCCCAGGCATCAATAAACACTGGTGCCAACTGGCTGGAAAGCAGCTTTGCAAGAAAAGGACCTGGGAATTCTGGACACTAAATCGAACATGAGCCAGCAATGTGGCAAAGGAAACTAATGGTATCCTGGGCTGCATTAGACAAAGTATTGCCAGCAGGTCGAAGCGGGGTGATCCTTCCCCTCTACTCAGCACTGGTGAGACCACACCTGGAGTCCTGGGTCCAGTGCAGGGCTTCTCAGTATGAGAGACATGAACATACTGGAAAGAGTCCAACAAAGGGCCACAAGGATGAGGAAGAGTTTGGAGCATTTCTCCTATGTGAAAAGGCTGAGACAGCTGGAACTGTTTAGCCTGGAGAAAAGAAGGCTCAAGAAGGGAATCTCACAAATGTGTATAATTACCAGAAGGGAGATTGTAAAGAAGACAGAGGCAGGCTCTTCTCAGTAGTTCTCTGTGACAGGACCAGAGATAATGGGCACAACCTGAAATGCAGGAGATTCTGTCTGAACATCAGGAAACACTTTTTCTACTGTGAGGGTGACTGAGCACTGAAGGTTGTCCGAAGAAGTTGTGGAGCGTCTATCCTCTGAGATATTCCAAATCCAGATGGACATGGTACTGGGCAACTGGCTCTAGGTATTTTCCTGACTAGTAAGTGAACTACACATATTTTACCTACTACTTTCTCCAACTCCTATAGTTTGAATTAACTTATCAGTACAAAATGTGAACCATGAGATATTGTCTGCCCATCACCTACAAAGATATGAAATTAGGCAGAGTACTGAGAAAACCCAATGGTTCAGAGCAGTACAGAATTCTAAGCAAGTTCAAATTGAAATGCAAGCTGTGATGCAGCAACTAAAGTCTTGTGCTCTGTTGCAAAGGATCTTACCGACCTGCAACTATTTTTGACTTTCATTCTTTATAACTAAAACTGACAGAGACAAAATTTCTGCTCTGCTGCAACTGAACCCAGAGGATGATCAAACTGCATTTTCCACCAGGAGTGTTTGTAAGGTGACCTAGTTATACTCAGAATCCCCCAAATATTTCTAGTGGAGATGCTTAGCTTATCAGGAATTACCAGAAGCTCATCTGAATACATCTTTCTTGCTCATTTACCTATCTCATTCAAGGTGGTATGTTATCACAAATTCAAGGTAGTTTTTCAAGTTTGAAATTTCTGTCCATACTAAATCACCTGAAATTTTATACCTTGAATATAATACAGTAAAACTTACATATCTAAAGACTGCACAAATCCCAAGTAATTTCACTTGCAGGTGTTACCAGAACCAGAATTCAATTTCTGAAATTGTTCTTTCCTTCCGCATTAATTATCTTCAATGCAAACAGCATGAGGTAAAGCTACAATACAGTTTTCAAGAGAAACAAAGCAGGTAAAAATGTTCATTTAATAGATTCAGGATAATTTAGAAACCTTGCTTAGAAAAATCAATTTTTGTATATGTGTATATCCACAGTAAGGTCTTTGGATTTTAAGATCCAGGTCCTTCCATTTTGACTCAGACATATTTCTTGTCAACATTAATGATTTTTTTCCCGAGTAGAAACTTTAAATTGACCAGAATCACCCATCTATGCAGAAAAAGCAAGGAAGTATGTAATGCACTTCTCTTCGGTGATACACAAGATAGAAAATATGTTCTAAAGTTATAAGCAAAGAGAGAAATGTGCTTTAAAATAAAAATCATCTAATTCAAAATCCATCCATAATTGCACTATGACAATATTTGGCATAAGTATGGACTTGGATATCTGTATTGCTCACATATTTATGTGCATTCACACATACACATATATAGAAAGACTAGAGTGTAAATATACTCAGAAGTGGAGAATTTCTCAGAAATGTCATTCTTTTCCCTGCTGACCACAAGCGTCTATAGGTAGATCCAAATGGAGAACACAGGTCTGAAGGCATTTACAAGAGAACTGAGAGAAGGAGCTTAAAGTGGTCATACTTAAAAGCACACATGAATTAAAATATTTTCAAACCAGGATTAAGTTTGCATTGGTGAAACTGGAATGGACTCCTCACAAAAAAATGACATTAAACTTCCAGAAAATGCTTTCCTCCTTAACACTATACTTTCTCCTTTCTACTTCCACTTCAGTAGCTGGTAGGGAATCATTAGGCCACTGATTGCTGTCACACTGAAGTGAATTCTATCTTATTTTGCACATTTGCAAAGCAACTATAAGCCTAACCAAGACATCAGAATAAATGTCAATAGCATGACATTTTGCCCAGAGGAATCCTTCATCTCTTTTTCCCTTCTTTATTATCATTCTGATAAACCAGGGGAAAAAGAATGCACAGAAATGAGGTACATTATATCAATAGCAATCATTAACAATGATTACTATCATTTTAGTGCTCTGCAGGATATATGACCAAGCTTACTGTCTCACATTTTCATCTGATGGCTTTCCTGTCCAACCATGTGTACTTCTACCAGCAAGCCAAATGGCTCGGGGACTGTGACACTCAGCTCCTACCCAGTGTTCTGCATCTCCACGGGTTTTTCACAAAAGCAAGGCTGGGACACGAGTGTTAAAGTTAAATATAAGTCCCACTGTAAGAGATAATGATCTCACTGTGAAAGATAATGTTCTCTTTTACAAGTGATAGTACTGTTATGACTTGTGGAGAGTACCCAAGTCATGATCAAGCACTTGGAGATCTTCTGTTAGAAGGGACAATAAAACTGCAATATTTATTATACTGCTCAGTTCAGTGGCCCGCATAAACACAATCTGCAGTGTCAGCTCATATGTTTATGGTTAGATGTGTTTCTTCATAGGCCTGTCCTTTTGCAGCACTGGGCTGTAAAAGAGATCTCTTGACTGTCACTTATAGAGATTATGACTACTCTGCAACTGAATATGGTGAAGAGATGAGTGAGTTAGCAGGGACTGTGCAAGTGACAGAAACCAGAGCAGAGGAAGGTGCTGTGATGCAGCACTTGTGACAGTCGTTTTGCTTGGAAGACCTTAAAATAAGGCAAGGAAATTTTGCATGTATGGGATGCACATCCATAAATGCCACAGTAGTCCCAATTTTCTGAAGAAAATTATGCATCTTTCTGGTTATTTTCTCACTCCAACTTTTAATTGATTTTTACACTAAACTTTTTCAACTAACTTAAGGAAAAGTAGGAATTGGTCTATAAAAAGATCTTGATTTTAGAAAGTAAAACAGAATATGTATAAGCTGGAGTAGCACTGAAAGGAGCTGCTATACTTAATTCTCCACCTTAAATTTCACTTAGGCCAAATAACACAAATAAAATTATTCCAATTAAAACAATGTCCTGGTTATCTACCAGAGTGTTAAAAATCATTTACATCCTTTTAGCTAATCAGATTTTTCAATCTAATATACAAAAGAGGAAAAAAATATATAATTGTATTAAGAGCTTGTATTGTAAACCAGAATTAATCCTGAAAGGAATCTACCAGATGTATCGCTCAAGGAGTATTCGCTGATGCCAAGTTCCCCAGCTTTAACATTAGAGTTTGGGCCCTGATTCAGGCAATTGCACCATAAAGATAAAAGAAGCTACAGATTTTATATCATTTTTAGGCTGCTGAGGGGAATACCCACTCCACCTGGTTGTTTTCCCCACTTTCTTATGTCCATATGTGGAATCCAAGTTGCCATGGGAGATGTGAAAAAGCATGAGGAGCCTCTGCTGCAATAAGAAATCAATATGTAGTGAGGGTTGGACTGAGGTTGGGGTCTGGTGGGTTATCTGATTGAAAAAATGCAGACAGGAGCCAAAATGTGTTATTCACAGTGCTGGGAGAGTTGCCAGCACTGTTTGTCCCAGATGTAGGCTAGTCACAGGGAAATCAAAAATATGAAGATCCATAAAAGTCTCCCTCCTTCCACTTAATATTTTGATCCTGAGCACTTTGAGAACTAATATGCAAAACTAGGGAGCCTGTCTCCTTTTTTTACTAACTTGAAGAAGGAGGTGTGGACAGGATGATAGTATTACATGTTACACTTTGAATTTTTATTGATACTTCAAGGACATGAATTTTTAACTTTAAGAAGTTACACATCACTCTTAAAATTCCTCAAGTCTGACTGTAATAAATCACAGTCTAAATACCAGTATGTTTTTCAGATAGTCAGATTCTCCTTGTAAAAATACTGTGTTCAATGTGACGACGCCATTCTTTGCTTTCAGCATCTCCATCTGTGTGTAACAACTCCTTTGGGGAAAACAGAAAGGCAGAACTTGCGCTGAAAGACCTTGTGAGGGGATTCAGGCTCTGTCTTCCTAGTTTTGCTGAATCCAAAGGCAAAGGCAAATAATTCTAGCAAACTGGATCTCTTTGACAGGGAAGTCAAAAAAAGCATCTTTTTCACAGAAAATCAATAAAAAGGTACTTACTGCTGTCTTGCACTCAGTATCCACTTAATTTTTCTAACAGTAGTGTATGTAAGCTAGAAGGTATATATATAAATGAAACCCACATGAGAAAGTCTAGACAAAGTCTTAGAAATAACATCCATGCTTTTTTGGAGATCATAATGCTTTCTCTTCTCTTGATCAAAGTTTTTCTCAAAATAGATGTATTTCCATCAAAGCCAAAGTTAACCCTTCCAGTTAACACATCTCAGCCAATGTCATCAATCTCAATTTCATAATTTCCTTCATCTCTTACCAGTCTCTAGCTCATCAACTCAAAGAAAATGAGACCGAAGCATGCAACCTTTGCTAGTATTTAGGCATAACTGCCACCTCTGTGGCTGGTAGTAATTGACCCTTGTCATGATGCTTTGAAATTAAACTTTGGAAAACTGAATTGTATAAGGTGAGGGGTATTTTTTTCTAATACCAACCTCCTTCTAGCACTTTTGTGGGACTGCCTTAGCAGCTTGATGCCTATTAGCTGTTTCTACACCATAGCCAAGTTCAGTTCCAGGTAATGGCAAGCCTGGCTGGGCATTTGGTTCATCCACAATCAGTTGCTCCTGCTGGCAATTCAGATCCTGAGAAAAACTGTGGAGCAGTATCAAGGAGTATTATTAGGGTCATAAGTAGATCATGTATTGGGGAGAAAGAAGGAGTTTTCAACAATGAGAAGGCAAAGCGGGATTCGACATTTACCTTGCAATAGTTCTGTTCAATGTAAGGCAAGAAACCCTCTTTATTCTGTTCTGGATTTTGAAAGTGATTTGGGTGAAAGCCCTAGAGGCAGACATATCTAGCTGTTAGAATACCTGGGGTTTAACTTTCATACTACAGTGCACTAAAATGATCATAGAATGATCATTTTTTATGATTCATTAAGTTGTCTGTATGTGAAATCACTCAATCATTTGGGTTAAAACAAAAATCCCACCACAGAAGAACAGCTGCAATGTTTTGATAAAATTGTAAACATTGAGGTTTTAGTAAAATTAAAAGGACAGAACAAGAACAAAATATGCAATGTTATATCAAATTTGATGTCAGGTGCCATTTCATGTACGGCTTTTACAGCAATGCCTCAATTAACAAATTAAATAAGAGGCCTGTGGCACTTTGGCAGGAAAAGGATGAGTTTCTTGCCTTTTTTTTTTTTTTTTTTTTTTTTTTTTACATATATCATACAACAACCCAATGACAGTGATTCCTATGCAAGGTTGCAGTGAGCTGGTAAACCTACATGGATCAGTACAGGGCTACAATAATAGGTTTGTTCCCATAAGAATCAAAGACTTGTCAACCTCAGTCTGGGCAAATTTGCCTCTTCTCTTGCAGCATCCCCAGCTAACAGTCCAGAGGTCCACTGGACAGTCCTAGAGCCTTTGCCTCTGGGTCTGCTGTAGCTTCACTAGTGCTAACACAAGTGACTGCACAGGGGCCTGGCTGTACAGGGCTATCTCATCAAAAGATATTAGCACCACAAGTTTCTGTAATGAGTTTATAATTAGACAACTTTCTAAAAAGAAAGATATCATATGTTAGGTGATTGAAATCTGATTCAATTTAAAGTTATCGTCTACCAGGGATGCAGTAATATGGTCCTCAGAAAGAAATAAGATCTGTATTTCAATACACAAACACTGCCGTAACAGTCTGTCAACATTTTATTAACACCCTAGCCTAATTCTTAGCTTTGTCTGCTAAAGCTCTAATGTGAAGACTTTGTGAACAGAGGCATGTATGCAATTCCAGGTTCACAGATTTTTAAGGAAAAGCCTGTAGGATTTAATAAAAGTAAGTTTTAGAGAGAACATTTCAACAGAACTATCCACCACTAACGCAAGGATATATTTCTCTGTTGAAGTCATAAATATGCTTGAAAATTACACAAAAAAATTATGGTTCTCTATCCTAATTTTAGAGGTATGTATGCTGTACTGATGAGTTTAATGGCTGCATATGCACAATGGCTATGTATGAATAATGACGGCCCCTCTTTTCTGTTTCAGATGACAGAAGATCATTAGCTGATGCTTTGTAGAGAGTCTAATATTTCAGAGGATACCAGGCAGGGTAACAGAAAGTAGAGAAGAACACAACCATTACATGCATAAATGTAACAGATCTAGAACTGTGCAACAAAATGTCTTCCTACCCCAAAACATTGAATTTCTAAAATTGGAACATTCTGTGGCACTATATGAAGTGAATGAATTCTTTGCTGAAGTGAAAAGAAAGATAAAATATGATATACCAGTTGAGACTAAAATGAAATAATCCAGGTTTCTTCTAACAAGTCTTAACTGTGTTACAGATTGCATGCACTAGAATTTAGGGGTTTATTATTCTGCCATCAGATCACACACACTTGCCAGGATCAGGGATCTGCATTTTAGTGATTATTGGCAAATTTTTATGGCATGTGTTGGAAAAGCCTGTCTTTGTTCCTCTAACAGCTATTCCTTTATCACAGACAACAGAGGCTGCAATAGAAATCAAATGGTGCAGGATATAAATGTTTTGCCATGCATAGGCATCCCTGTGTTTGTACTCATTGGTTATTTTACTAAATTTTTTTCATTTAATTTCCTACAAATGGAAGGAAGACAAGAAAAACTGCAGGTAGATGTTCAGGGCAAGGCTGCTCTGACCACGTGCAGGAGGTACCTAGCCACACAGCACCAAGCTCCTGGCTCTTCAGCCCTAGGAGCATGCTGGGAGGAGACACATACACTATGATCCTCTGGGTGGATGGGATCATTACCTGTTTCTAACACTTTGCTTCTCCAAAATGGGAATGTACCTCTGTCTCTGAAAAAGTTCATGCCTATGGGCTTTGGTGTCTGGAGAAGGAGCTGAAGATACAAGTCTCTGTGCTCACCAGAAGCAATGACTAGGGAAAGGATTCAGAGTTCCCTGAGGCAACATGCAGATCCTTACTCACAAGGATTTTAGGAATCCAACCTGTTTCACTGAACTGAAAGCAGGGAAAACTGCACCAGTCTTGGGATGCTACCTACCCAATTTCCAGCTGACACAGTCACTTTTTTTTTTTTTTTTTTTTTTTTTCAGCAGAACAACGTTTCATGTGCAGCAGGCATTTTTTTGATGTGGCAATTATTTTAATTTTCAGAAGTGTCGCTTCTACAACTTAATAGGCAATCATGAGGAGGAAAGTCCGTGAGCTTCCTTTGGTGGAGCTTTGTTTAGCCTGTTGTGTGTCTCTTCTGGCTCATGGCCTTTAGTTAAGTAACATATTACCTTTTACATTCCTGCCCCAGAGAAGTGCTATGTCAATATTGCAGCCTTCCACTACCAAGACACAAGACCAGCTAAACTGTGTGAGACCAAAGGTCTAGATCACTGCCAATGCTACTGATGGTAACTGGCAGCTAAAAATAAGAAAAGGGTAAATACAAACAATATTTGTCCCAGGGTACCTTCCTTCATTTCTGTAATCTTTGGGTTAGAAACCTTCAGAGCTGAAGGCTGCAAAATGAACACATGTAATAGGATCTTCCTTCATCCTTCCTTCCTATCGTTCTTCACTTTTGTCATGCAAAAAATAGATTATTTTGTTTCTTTAAAGTAATTTGGTGCTCCTGAATTCCTGCATTATGGCCTGTGAGTGGTGATAATCGTGAATACTGGCCAGAGACATTGAGTAATTATTTCCTGTATAGCCTGTCCATGTTATTAATGGTTTTCTTTTTTATTTCCCTCTTGAATTTTCACTTTTCCTAACTAAAATATTTTATTCTTATAGGTCTACTGTATCCCTTTGGAAATGGGGTGGCCAGAATCACACACACTATTCCTCTGTCAGTCCTGCACTCACCAAGGACTTAGTGAACTAATTGATGCTCGCTGCTTTGCCTTCTTTCTTTCCAAATAATTGGTAACACTCTGTTCACTCTTCATTCCGCTGCTGACTGCTGGGATGTTCCAAGAGATCTACCCACATTTGCACTGTAATCCCTCTTCTGAGAAATAACAGCCACTCACCACAGTGTTATATGCATATTTAAGGTTTTCCTTAAGCATGTTACTTTCCTTCGTACTGGATTTCATCTGTCATTTTATCACCCAGTAATGCAGTGCTGTGAGTGGTTTCTCAAACTTGTCAGTACATCAGCCAACTTTGGCACCTTCAGATTTCAGTCCTCTTTCCACATTAACAACAACTCTGTTGAACAGTGCAGGCATCAGCATCAATCCCTACAGAATCTGGTAGTTACTCCCCACTGTAAACATCAATCCTTTACTTTTATCCTTTGTTTCCTACCTTTATATTTTTTATTTTTGACCCAGAAATCATTTCACTTTTTTACGTTTTTTATTGTAGCAACAGGATCACTTTTACCTATGTATTTTATGGTTCTTAGAGAACACCAAATCCATATCGTATTTTCTTCATATATGCACATATTTACTGCTTTAGTTTCAACTAATTTTGTCAGTACAGAAGGTAGGGTTCCTGTTGTATTTCTCCAGAGATATAGAGCCTTTTTGCAAACCCCATCTCACACTTGCCACTTCCTGTTCCTCTGGGATTAAGGCCAAACTGATTTATAATTTTATTTATATATATCATATAAATTACAAATTGTAAGTTGCATATTAGAAATCATGACAACTGATAGTTTGGCAGTTTCTTAGTTTAGTTAAAACTCAGGTGAAAATTATCTGGCCTTGGTGATATAACATTAATTTTATTGATTTATTCTGAAATCTCTTCTACTACCCCCTCAGTAACAGCAAAAGGTTTTGAGACTTGATGATTACTGAAAAAGTCTTTGAAATGAGAACTTCTCTATGTTCCTCAACAGAGATGATCAGCACACAGGCTCATTTTACTTTGTGTGATCACTCATTTTTCCGAGTTCCTCTTTTTTATTAGATCAAATGCTCTCTGACAGAATTCCTGTCTAATGTGGCTTTATTAATAGCTTTTATGTTTTTTGCATATTATTCCTCTGAATGTCTTTAAGGCTACAATACGATTTTGCACTAAAATTGCAATAATTTATATTCCTTTTATTTTCTGTATGCATACAGGACTTGGTCTTTGAAGCATGGATTTATTACATTTAATAGCCTCATATCTTTCATTCTGTTGTTTAATTATGACACAGTTTGGGATGTTTCCATGTGGGGAGGAGGGTGAGGGGAAAGAAACAGTCTTTCAAAAATGCTGTTTGACATATAGTTTTAGTTTTTAATATGCTGTGTTTAAACAGTTTGCATTCCATCTACACACAGTGTCAGTCAACATAATTAGTGGAGCTTACCGGGCAATTCACCAGATCACAGATACATGGATCATTTCAATTCTTAGGTCAAAGTTGGATGCTCTGCTCAGTCTCAGTCTTCAAAAGATCTGTTCCTAGAACAGGAATCTAGAATTCCCAGAAGACTTTGTATCCTTGAATCCAAACTTCCTTTAAGATACAATACCAGTCCTTTAGAGATCTATTCTGTCACTCTAACAATTTTTTTTTACCTTGGCATTTTCCTTCCAGAAAGCTTTTAGCATGCCTACCAACATGACATATCAATACACTTGTTTACAGCTACACATTCCATTTATTCTATCTTATTTTAACCTTATACCTCAACTTTATTCTGAATTATTGTGCTCACGACCTCTGCTTATATATGACCGTATTTTTAAGAGCATTCATTGCAATTTTTACATGTACATTTTACCATTTTCTCTTTTTTTTTTCTAAGACAGAATCCACCCTCACCTACATCCTTCACTACCATCCCACTCCAGTTTTCCTGGGTCTTAGATTTAAATAAATACAACATTCTAATTTTGTGTATATGGAACACCTGTATAGGCTTCATCTATGCCTTAAAAAGTTAGCTAACAACTGAAAATAAAAAAGTTGCTGATTAGATAAGAATAATAGTTTCATTCTATGTTGCCCTTCATTTCCCAGTGAAGTAGATAAGCATATATATATATATATATATATATATAAAAAAAAAAAACTTAAAAAAAGCTAAAGTTGCAAACAATTTTAAGTGAATCTTAATGCCCTAGTGCACAGTCTAGGGTTAAAGGTGAAGCACTAGTTTTCAGTTATTTCCCTGAATTTCCCACTAACACTTGGAATGAATCACAGAGAATTGCTGACAAGCATTTCTAACATCCTTAGCATTCAATTTCCAAACTAATTTGGCTAAATGTTAGTTCATTTTTTTCCCACTATAATGACAACTAACTGGCTTCAACCAGCCTTAAGCAGTTCTTTTGTAATGATTTAAAAAGACTCTATCTCTTTTAAATTAAAAAAAAAAACCAACAACAACAAAAAAAAAAACCACATAACAAACCCCTGAGTTAGCTAGGAAATAATTAAGTGCATATTCTTAATCTACAAGTTAAAGTTTGTTCTTTATTTTAATAGAATTCTTTCAGTGAAGAGAGGACTAAAGGATGAAGAATTCCTGCTGTTTATTCTTTTAGGTTGAAAGCACTGATGCTTTATTATACTATGTCAAGCTATAATTGTTCTTTCAAGTGTAAAAAATACAAGCGTAAATGAGTAAGGCAATTCCTATATTCAAGGATGCATAAGGATATTAACCCTGCAACCCCAACTCCAGCAAATGGCATTATAACCATTTTTCTAACGTTTTGTTCATGGCAAAGCTCCCATTATATAATGTTTGAGTATGTTAAATGGTGAAAAACATTCTATTAATCAGAAGCTGTGAAGTCAGTGGGGTGGCTGTTGCAGAGTTTAGTTTCCTTAGAGTGGTGAACTGAATAATCAACAAAAAAAAAGAGAGGAGCCAGATGTACATGGAAAATGCAGCACTGC
This sequence comes from Athene cunicularia, assembly GCF_003259725.1. Classification (NCBI taxonomy): domain Eukaryota; kingdom Metazoa; phylum Chordata; class Aves; order Strigiformes; family Strigidae; genus Athene; species Athene cunicularia. The sequence goes on from NW_020799092.1 coordinate 58,735,848, forward strand.
AAATTTAATGCATTTTTAAAATGCATTAGGTAAAGGGCAGAAATAAAGAAAGTGCAACCACAAGCACTTGTCAAAGAAGATAAAAACTTCTCATATTCTTTTCAGCTGGGGTGCACATCAATAGCACCTGAAGATACCTTCAATAGACACTTTTTAAGAGCCAAATGCAATCACTTGTACTGCAGAAGTCCATGTTACTTGTGGCTGAATAAAGTTCCTATAACTCATATTTCTTGGCTCTGAATGGGATCAAAGACTCAACACACTTAAACGCCAACTAGAACAGACAGTTTGTAGAATGAAGTAGTCAAAAGCCTACAGTAGCTGAAGCTCTCTGAAAATGTGGAGGCAGTAGACAAGGCTTAAAGAGCACTTCACAATGTATCTGTAAAAAGTAGAGTCAGCAAAATGAATATCAGCTGGGAAGTAGCCATAGATCTCCTTTTGGCAATATGTGGTTCCTTAGCATTCAATCTATCTGGGAAGAGATAACAACTACAGAACTGTCTTGCAGAAGTTTCAGAAGCAAACTTGTAAAAATGTGACCTAGACACCATGTGGATCTGAAGGATGGGAAACATGATTTATGATTTGAAGCATATCTATCTTTCAATCACTGCAGCCTTTTTAACCTCTCAATTACAGCAGCACTGGTAAAATTATGCATTACAACCACAAGCCAAAAAAACTAACTAGCAGCAAGCACAAGTAGGGGGGTGATTTTGATCACAGTCCCCAAGAACACAAACACATTCTCGTAAATTCATGAGAACTCTTGATGTAAGAGTAGAACAAGGACTGCAGAAGGGTTCATTCTCCCAAAGAAAAATAAGTTAACAAATGAGTTTTGAAGAGAAGAAAGGTCTTGGCAGGTGACTCCTCAATTCTTGGGATAAGTTTCTGGTTTTTAATGAAAAAGAAGATGTGAAATGTTGAGTGAGAGTTGTCTGACTAAATGTATACGTTGAGATCTGACCTAAGCATGAGGGACTGCATTTATGGTTGTCACACACAAAGGAGAAGGGTAAGTTTCATCTCATCCTACATCACTCCCCTAAAAAATAAGTCAGAAGGATCATACCCTAAAAAGTCTTCTATTGTAAAGAGAACCCTGGTGGATGACTGTGGATGTAGACATTTACACTTCACTTGCTAAGAATTAGGTGATACAAATCAGTGTCAGCTCAACTCAGCCAGATCTCAAAGGCAAAGAATTTTAGAATGAGTGGCAGTTGCCCTGTTGGAGGAAGGCAGCTCCTTTATGACATGATAGGATATCCAGAGGAATCATCAACTGGTTAGTGAAACCATTTCATTTAAGTCACCAAACAGCCTCTGTTTCAGGATCTTAATTCTGTCTTCCAACTTCAAATACTGAAACTGGAACAGAGCAAGAATCAGCCTGAATAAATCTCCATTGTGCATTGGGGTAATTAACTGACAACTGTGATAGCCCAAAGGGGTCTGTAGCTGCACGGACTAAACTGAACAGCTCTTTCTTATCAAATCAGAAGACAAATTCAATCACAGAGGAGTTTTGCTTCTTGTCTCATTAATTCACTTTCTGTGAAGCCAGTACCAGTCTGGAATCTTTTCTAATATATGCATTTCTCACATTTCTTTTTCTCTGCTTGAGGCAACAGAAGAATGAGTGAATGTAACAAGATGATGCCACAAGCCATTAACTGCCCAACAGCAAGGAGGCAGAGCTATCAGGAGAGAAGTATCTCAGCTCCACTGTTTGGGAGCTGCACTGCATGAAAATTAAAATTAATTTACTTCATCAGAAGGATGTGTCCTTTTTAAAGTTATATATATATATATATTGTCATGCTTAAAGCTCATTTCCTTCATAAACAAGAAAAAGCCAACTTAGTAAATGCAAATCTACTGAATTGTTGCTATTGATTTTCAAATGTACTAAGTAATGTAAACTCTTTTCCTATATGATCAAAGACTTTTACTTCTCATATATAGTGATCTTGGTTCTCACTGGGGACTGACCCTGTAACTTCTAGATCATGGAATAAAGTCTTTATAGCTTAAGCAAAAAGAGTTAGTTCTTTAGCTTAAGGTTACAAAACAGTTCACATCTTCTGCAGTTCAAGTCCAGCCAAAGATATGCAATACATACTAAGAAGAGGTTACATGCATATGTACAAGCCAGTGAATCTTCAAGGTACTTTTCATTTTGCCTTTTCTAGCTCTGTACAGAAGCTGATGATCTTGAATGCACTGAATTAACTTAAAGTTATTGTGGGGGGAAAAAGCATCTTTCAAATGGGTTTATATGGCATTGAATTTACAGAATTAAGAAAAGTTTAAATAGCTTATTTTTCAAAAATGCAGAACATCTTAAAATACATTGCTTTAATTATTTAAAAGTGCTCACTAAGTCACTTTAATTTAGAAAGCCTGTTAAAATATGCATAGATTTGAAATTCAACAAACTTTTAAAATTGCTCAAAAAATTCCTTCTCTTGACACCAATTCTTTCATTAATTAAAAATATTTTTCATTTCAATTGTTCTAAATGCAATTTCCAGCCAAGAATGCTCATATCCTTTGACTTCAAACAGTAAAGAGCCACAATAACAAAATTATTTTTATTTTTGTTTTGTATCTATGTTTAAAAAAAAAAAGTGACAAAAAAGGCAGATTAAAAGTCCTGGACTCATGTCCTCTCCTTTACCACAGAAACATCCAGTACAGAGAATACCAGTGTAAGCTTGCTTCCTCATTCTGCTCTGTCTTTGTATTCCAAGTCTGGTCTTCAAAACCCAGTCTCTGGAAATTAATTTCACAGGGTGGATTATTGAAGAAAGTTCTTGTTTTTCTTCAGTAGAACTAGCCTTTTTCCTAGAGTCTGAAGAGACTATTCTGATCATCTTGTTGGATACCCAGAGGTTCAAGATCCTACCTCCCTGTAAAAACCCAGATTGTTTCTGATCAAACATAGAACACCTTTGGGGGTCTAATCTGCTTTTGGCTTAAAGAATATTTATAAAGTGTAGTCAAGTTTTCTCTTATTCTTCTTTTGGATAATCTAAAGGAATTTCACTCCATATTCATTTAAAACAGCTCTTCTAGGTTTTGTTCTTGTGTTAAGAACAATTGTGAATTTTTCTTAGTGTTCCCTCCTGAAAACACTCCAGACTCTCAAGATCATGTCTGCAATCCTCACAGCTGAACTAGACAATTCCACTAATGGCTGTTCTGTTGCCTAAACCAAGGAAATGGTATCTTCTGTATTCTCAAATGACTTTATCTTGAGTTTGAATTAAAATTCAAATTAAACTAAGCATCATATTAGAAGCTCAGATGTGTTACCACTGGAACAGATTGACATGTTTCTTTCAAAGCTGCTGATTTTTAGGACACAGCCCATCCCTCATATGCCTCTCAGTTGGAGTTGTATTCTGTTTTCCTCAAGGCATGACTGTCTTCCATTTAATCGCATTAAAATTAAAATCTGAATATTTCTTGATTACAACCTGTATATTATGCAAAACAGATAACTCTACATAAATAACTATTCTGCATTGCTACTTACTGCTAAAATATGACTTGATCTATAAATGATGTTCTGACTATCAGCAAGGGTGAAAACTTTACTTTCCAGCTGTAAATACCAAGTATTGACTAAAAAGAATGAAACCAGTTAAGAAATGGATACATTAGTTGCCTTCAGTTAATTAACAACACTCCATCTTTACTGACCAGACACACTAAGAAGCTCAATAAGGTTCCACATAGAATTTACTCTAAAACCATTGGAGTTAAATAGAAAAAAAAAAAAAATCTAAAATTACAGTCCTTAAAAATAATAATAGGTTCTAAAGACAACGGCAGATTTATGGTCTCCTAGAACAGTAAAACTTGAATAGTTATGTGATATAGCTATTGTACATGAAAATTCATGCAATCATTTCTGGTCAAAACCTCATATAATATGGATTGCTTTCTTGTATAATTTTGAAAATCATCTACAGCATTCCTCTGTAAACATTAAGTTGTTAGATGCCAAAAATCTGACAGTTCTAGGCACTGAAAATTACTCACCCTTGAAGGTCTCACTGCAGTATAAATCACTGAAAAATGAATCCCTCGTTCCTGCAGATCCATGGTCAGTCTTCCAATTATTTTGTCTATAAATAGAAACATGTATAATTTAACAAACACTGTAAGCTGAGAAAGCTAAAATTCTATAGTAGTTGGAGAAGTAATGAGCTAGGTGTTTACGCTTCCTTAGTTTATTTAAGCAATTTAGGTGCTCGTACCATTTATATGTCGATAGGTACAAATGGGATAAGACATGTTCAGTGTCTTGAAAAATGCACAATTTCAATGAGACAATACAAAACAAATACATTACAACAGTTGAGAAAGAGGGGTGATTTTGAAACTGAAAAGTAAATACTGTAGGAACAATACTTGAAAGGTTGAACTTTGGAAAATTAAAAGCAAGAGCAGAAAAAATCACTTCAGAAATTAGAACAGAATTACAAAGTACGCAGAACTAATCACTGAGAAACATACTCAAAATATAGTGTTTAGTTTGGGGCATGATATGCATAATATTGTCAGCAATATTCCCTTTTGCTTCAGTGGATTTAAAGCCTGATTGATTCTCCACCCTCAACAGGATATGGAAAAATTTGCTGTTGACTGCAGTGGAGGCCAAAGGAGAAATACTGTGAAATATTTCTGAAAAAGGAAGGAAAAGTCAAGTAAGGAAGAGAGGACCCTTCAAAGACGTCCAAAGACACCTCTATATTAGAGTCTGCTTTAGTTCTGAAAACATAGGCAGTTGTCACAAATACCTGCAACTGATAAATGTTTTCAAGCTGTATGCAGAAATATTAACATCTGCTTACTTAAGGATCATAGTAGTTGTGAATCAAGAACCATTTTTAGTGTTGTTACTGGGACCATCAGAGAAATAAGCAAGCTGACTCACATTTATTGTTTCAGTGCCTTCCCACTTCACCCACGTACCAGGCTGGTGAATGGATATTACATAGCCTGGACATAAAGGCTTCTCAGATTCTGAAATTGTATTTCATTTTCATGTACTGGAAGTGGAGGTTGTATTATTATCCTTTTTAACCTCTTATATTTACAATAATTATGGTCTTCTGGATGAGTAAAATGTTTAGCTTTTGTATAAATGCAAGCATTGATTTTTCTACAGGGTTTTAACCAAATCAGTCAAGAATCATAGCTATGTAAATTTTCCTTCTAAAAAAATATTGCTAGAATGATCTACTATAAGAAACTGAATTATTAAGAAAAACAACTGCTTATATACTGCTAGTGTGGAGGTCCAAGGCATTATATAATGTAGATTTTGTATTCTATATGCAGAGTGCAACTCACTGAAAATTCTCAGCAGCCTCATCTAAAATTTGTGGAAGAAAAAAAAAAAATAGAAAAATAGAAAAATGCATATCTGTCTGTTTTTTCTTTCATTAAAGCAACCAATTGCTTGCTAAAATAACACATTATTTGCATTTCACTTCAATAAGGAGCTATGTGTAACTATAGTTACCAGTAATATCTGTAATTCTTGCCTTTGGGAAGATTCTAGAGGCAATTTCTTCATTCAGAGAAGCTGCTATGAACACCCTTATGACAACAGAGTTGATACAGATCTTTCTTTGCCTGTGATCAAAACTCTACCTTGCTTATGAAGTATCTACAGATTCTCCAAGGAAAAGTCCCCAGATTGTCCATCACATTTTAAAGCACCTAAATTACATGCCTACATGGGAACATTAGTCATTGCAAGCTCTTCTTTAATAGAACGAGAGTCATCTCCAGATGGTGATATTGATGTTAGAGTAATTTTAGAGTGGTTTTACTGAAGTTTGTGGGTTTTTTAATTTTAGATAGCATGGATCAAGGAAACAGTACGTAGTCTATGAATGTAAAACAGTTTGCTTAGGATAATACTTTCCAATTGCCATAACTGCCTGCACCTATGCCCTGGTAGAAGAATTAAAACTTTCTAATTCATTGAAGACACATCCCTTGAATTTCACCAGGGAGTACAGGATTAGTGCTATTATTAATTTCTAATCTACCTTAATTTCTCTGTATGATTTTACACATGGATGGAAGGGATGGAAGAAATGAACTGAGAAGAAATGTTCTGGAAGGAGAAAAGTGAAAAGAAAGGAAGAGTACAAACTACAAACAAGAGAAAGAACAGAAAAGAGAGAGATGAGAGGGGGAAGAGAAGAGAAAGAGTGAAAGAAGGAATTCACTGAGAGTCAGAATGGAAAAAGGAATACATGCAATGTATTCAACTAAAGAGCCTCGTCTTATGCAGATGGAGTCATAGGCAGTTTTGCCATTGATTTGAGGTATGCTGGATCCAGCAGTTAAAACAGAATGCAACCTTCTGAGCAGAGAAATGCTTAGAAAAACTGGCAAAAAGTGAGTAATCATTTCAAATTCCACCTCATGCAAAAGAAAGAAGAAATACTGAAAAGAAGCATAAAACCCCCAGTAAGTCTGAATACCTTGAAACTTGAGCAGATGTGGTTTCTGAGTTCTAGTTTGGGTTTCATAATGAGCCTCATTTTAACAATATGCTAAAAACCTCTGCTTACTCCAGCTTCAAGATATTTCAGAACAGCACATTTTCCTTGGGCAGATTCTGAGCCCATTTGTTCTGTCTTGCAGAGCTTCCTGTCTGCAGTGAGTAAAACAGCAGGACAGATTTCTCTGACATTTTATTACATTGGATTTTAAAACCCTCTACAGCTGAAAGAAAATAAGTGCCTGTGACAAACATAAGAGGTTTTTGAAATTCTAGGCAGCCTACTACAGGTCTGGAGTGTTTTTCTATGAGTCTACTCTTAATACTGCAAAACAAAATAATTACAAGCAATATTTACCGGTTAACAATTCTCTTGTTACATTGTAGGTATGTGACAAATAGTATTTTTTGTTGCTTAACCAGGTAGGATTGAGCAGCAGCCCCTCTGTAACAAACACGAATAGCTCATGACCTTGCAAGCAGTTCTGACCTTGGAGAGTCTCCTGACAGCAACATTTGGCAAATGACTGTAGTTGTGCTGCAAACAGTACGTAGACACCTAGACCTGCTGGAGCCCAGATTGTGTGTCTTGGAAGACTTTGTTTGGGACACATCCACTACTTTAGGAACTACTCTCTTCCAACTCTCCCCCAGCTGCTGCACAGACCTTCAGTGGGACAGTTTTAGGGAACTGTGGCTCAGTAACTTTCATTTGAATTAAAACTTCCTGGTTACTTCCACTTTTTATTCAGCAGTGAATTGAGTGGCTGCTTTGCCAAATAAACCAGAGGGTGAAGACTCAGCTCACACTCCCGCTTTTCTAGAGAACAGCCGAGACAACGAATACTAAGTGAATGTTTTGCACTTGACCATACAAAATGACACATCTTCTCTGATCCACACACCTTTTTCCTGATAACAGGTGATTGACACTAACTGGAAAGCTGGTATAGCCTGTTCCTCCATCATCCCACAGGGACCCCATTAACTTTGCTGTTCTAAAACAAAGTGGCCTGAGGTAGGGTTTGGAGAGCTTACTCTTGAGTTTGTGCAGTTGATGAAATAAATGTCCCATAAAGAAAAAGCTGATGTTTAGCCAAGGTGAACATTAAGCCAAGGCTTCTCCTATCTAATATGCTCTGGGGACAAGAAAAGAGAACTAAACAGTTCAGAGATGGAAATCCAGCTGTTTATTTGAGTATAAAAACCACACTCATATTGGAGTAGTGCAAAAACAGAGAAAAGAACACACCACTGAATTCAGCACTGTTATTTTCTCCTAATTTTCAAATCTGCTTCTGATTTTACACCCCCAGCTCTGGGCAGAAACAGTCACAGGCACTAATGATACTATTTAATTATCAGCTCACTACAGTACACTACATGTCCCTGAAACTACCACTACAGTGATCTGAAGACTTCGTAACTCAATCTCTAATTTAGAATAGTAAGCAAAGGCCCTGCAACAAACCAGATGCCTCTCAGTGCCTCTTTGGTATATGGCACCTCTTTTTCAATCAATTCTAGGCAAGAAAAGTTTTATTACAGTATTATACGGAGACATTCAACTTTAACAAGTAGCCTTTAATACACGCAAAACCAATAAAAGACTCTAAAATCGAAGGCTGTGAAGGGCATCAGTATGGTTTTACAAAGATTAGAAAAACATTTCCTATTCATTCAGACATCCTCTGTTGAGACCAAGACCTTCAAACTGCTGGATGAGCCTGACACCTCCAGCTGCCGGTGTGCAAGGTGAGATCCAAGGTGACCGTCCAAGCCGCACAGAGATGCAGGGTTCACACTCTGAACTGGGAGTATCTTGGAGCATGAGCAAAGAGGTGAATTATCATTACATTTCAGGTTCCAGAGCTGTATCCATTTTGATAGATTTTTAATCGGGCACTCAGCACTTGAACACTATGACTGCTATAAACTATAGTACTATAGATGGGGGAAAAGAAAACCTTTAAATAGTAGTATTACAGCAAAACCCAGGAACTAGAGAATAGAATCTGCCCAAGTGAAAACACAGACTTAAATGATGAAATGTTAATTACATCTTGGTCACATTCCTTACCATTCTCAGCAATTGCTTCCAGGGTGGAAATCTCATTCAAACCACTACAAAAATAATGGGAGAAAAAATAATTGTCTTTTCTAGGCAAGAATACTGTGAACCAGAAATGTACAAAGATACTGACTAGTAAAAGGATTACCATCAATCAGTCCCTCCATCATTATCTCGTATCCTCCTTAAGACCCTTTTTATTCTGCAAAGCCATTTGGGACAAGGACCACATCTTCAGCTGATTCATCAAACCCCTTAAATTTCCTTAACTGCAGAGAAGCCAGACTACTGATGTTATTTTGACCAGTCTCTGCAGCTTTCTTTTCATGTTGGTCCCTTGTCTAACATTTGTACATGAACTCCTTAAAATCAGTATCATGTCTCCTTTTATGTGATATGATAGCTATAATTGCACTTCCTTAAGACCCATTGATACATGTACCATATACCAGCATGTACAACTGACCAAGTAACAGGCTAGGAAGAAGAAGGAGCTGGAGAAGCTGAGCAGAAGTACTCAATACAGCCAGGCATTATATTTTCTAAATATACATTCACCTGCAGGAACAGTGTCTCTCTACCTCTATTAGATCACAGTTGTCATAGGCCTAGAAACATGAATTTTAGCCCTCCTTTCTAGTATGATGAAAATCAGTCTCTTTATTCATATTAACTTCAGATTTGTCTGTATGTTTATTTGCTTGCTTATTTATCCTGCCAGCTTTCTTGACCCCTGGAATGCCTTCTAGCAATTAATTCTGCAGGTTAAACATGTGTTGCATAAAATAATTCAGCCTTTCTACTAAAAGCATGTGCCATTTAGTTTTATTAGTTGTCCCTTTGTTCTCATATAATGAGGCAGACAAAATAGGAATGCTTACCTGACTTTCTCAACATAATTAATCTATTACACCTGGTAAACTCATCAGGGGACTTTAAAAAAAAACAAATTCACCCTTGCAAGAAAAATAACTTTGCTAACCCTATAAACTTCCACTTCAGTTTTTAAATTTCCTGAATACAAGTGACATTTTCAAAAGTGACATTTTTAAAAATCATACACTCATGTGGGTCAGTTTTGTTTGTGACAAGCTCCTACCTGCCAAGTGGTTGTAGCTGAACCACCAGTAAGTTTGGTTTAGATGTATTCACTTCAAGCTGAGAGACACTGAGATTAGTTATGTTTGTTAAATTCCAGTCTCCTGACTCCTGGAGAAAGCTCAGAATATATCTGGTAGCCTCGCAGTCAACAGCTGGCAAAACTAAAGACGAAGGTGAATTCTGAATAATTTCCTGTAATAAAATTATGAACAAATTATTTACTTGCTAATAATTAAACACAATCATTTTTTTAATGTATCCTTAATTTAATATTCAAGGTGAGGAATCGCCATGGAAAACACCATGTGAGTTCTCACCAGCCTGGTGCTGGCTGCAGGCTGCTTCTGGAAAGGGGCAGTGAAGGAGACACTCATGTTGCTCTTATTCGTTCACCTTCCCGGGGCAAGCTTAAGGCACTTAGTAACATCAAGTTCTTACTGTCCTACATGTGTGGTGGAAGAGAAGGGACAGATGATGTAGAAGTTCTCAAACTAAGATGTATTGGAGAGACAGGTTTATGAATGCTGCTAGAAGCAAAGCTTATCAGATGCCCTCAGAGGTGAGAAGGATCAATGTCAGATACCTCAAGTTCCAGCATCTCTGTTCAGTACAGAGTCATACTTTGCATAATAAATACCCTTCCTTTGTGTACATCCTGGTGGTACAGCACACGGTAGAGACAAGTGTCTAATTTTTAACAGTTAAAGCAAGCTACATGTTTCAGGATCTACAGGGCCTCCAGACACACAAACAAACTTCATATCATGTACTTTCTGTCTTTCTACTCAAAATACAAATTATAAAGCTCAGGCCGAACTAGTTCAGATGATCAAGCATCAGGGTATCTATCACTATTTATAATTCTTATAGCTGAGTTTCTGATGAAAATATTTGAGTGAAATGAGTTAAAACCCACTTTCATTCTATAAATTTGAAACCTGCATAGTGAAAAAACATCTTTCCAAAGATTTTTCTTGATAATAAAATTAACTTGAAATATTCAGGGAAAGAAAATGCAAGATGGAGACTTGAGAATGATCAAAATTAATGTACTCCAAATTTAGTGGGAATATTAGGAGATATTTTTTCAGAGTCCTAATTTACAACTTGTTAACATTGCTTTCCCATTTTCTACATTTAGTCTAGATTGAGTCTGTCACTTGATCCAACATGCAGATATTCAAGTTGTTATAGACTCTCTCTCCCCCTCTAACTGATGCAAGTGTTGTGGTTTGCTAACACTTTTCTCCACCTACTCTTTTTCCTTTTTGTCTGTTCTCTGACTGCCTACCACTTTTCTGACCTGCTCTGACTCTTTCTAATTGCTCACATGTTTTCCTTCCTAGGCAAAGGCTAGTTATTTTCACATTTTTATAGATGCTCATAACAGAGGATTATCCAGTATTGCCTGATTCTCCATCCTGATAGAAAAATAATTGCAGAAATTAAAACAGAGCAGAACCTGATCTGGTTCACAGGTCTTTGAGTAGCATTTTTAGTACCTCCTGAAAGGAAAGGATAATGCATTTCATGTTGGTTTGTCTGCTTAAATGAACTTAGAGCTAAAATTCTGAGCAATAGTCAATTATTTTATTTTACTTTCAATATTTTGAAATCCCCTGCCCCCTAGCAGCAGCCAGAATGTCAGCAACCACTTCTTCCAAGGATATATATTAAGCAGATTACTCATTTATTGTAGAATAAGATATAAAATGCGTCATTAATGAGTAACATCTGAATTGTGCCTCTGCTCCTAACCAATCCTGCACTGCCATCTGCCTCAGCTTCCAGCCACTGGTATACAACTGTTTTCCATCCAAAGGGCAAACACAGCTGGATATTTACCCATTAGCCTCAGAGAGCCATTCTGATCCCATGCCTCTTGTTTGTCCTTCTTGACATTTAGTCACTACACACTTGTCTTTACAATACCCATATGTTGCTTTACGCATTTTAGGATTTAAACTACCATGCATGTTCAAAACACAAGAACCCCAAAAGAGGGCAGAGAATGAAGAGAACTACTGTGAAACACCTGATTTTGCATTCTGCTAAAGGACTAATCAAAGAAGCACAACCACACAGTGTTAGGTAAAGGGAGAGGGAGAGGGAGAGGGAAGAAAACCTCCTATTGATCTGATGGACTGATAGCAAAACTTCCTACATTAAATGCCAGAATCTATAACTTATCTATAGGCAGCTTACTCTGCTTATAAGTACATTTACCTTCTTTAGTGTCCCCTGAAACACCTCTCCTGAGTGAAATATTGCAAGAAACTTCACTTTTGGATTACATATATCCGTGTTCAGGTTTTTTGGAAGGTAGTTGTGGGATTACTGTGTCCACATTTCTAACCATCCTGAAGCCAACAGGCTGCACTATGATAAAGCTGTGCTTGGACTTACTTGCCCAGCTCTGGTTTAGTGTTACGTTAACTGAATTGATATTACACCTAAGCAATTTGAAGCTGGAATGGATTAAATTTAGGTCTATCATTAAAAACCTGTTATTAAAATCTTTGTTAAAGACTCATGCATCCACCTATCAAAGATCATGTAGGACTACTCATTGTTCTGAACTAGATTCCATTTGGTATCAAAGCTGATAGACAGTCTTGTAATAAAAATATTAGCTGGGAAAAAGGCTGCTGTTTTGGCTCTGGAAATAGCTGGGAACCTACACCCAAAGTAGGCAGGCTCTTCTGTGTAAAAGAGATGTTTTAAATCTTCATCTTTCACCTGTATGTAATTTAAAATATAAAACTATTGTATTTATTTTCTACAGCACTGGTCAATGGGTTATCTATAAAAAAGAAAAATCTATTCCAACAGATTTGGAAGCACATCTGTTTCTACACACAGTGACAATTGTAAAGAAAATTATAACTGTTGCATTTTAACTTTCCAATTACTATTAATCTCACAGACTTACACTGTACCTGTGTTCTCCAAATGTATACATAAAGTTATATATTATGATTGTAATGAAAATTGACCTGATGTGCTTTAGCTGATAAAATATGTTGCAGATGCAGAAAGTATTGTTGAATAAATCTCCTTACTACTGTACTGTATGGTGGGAGACATGACACCAGATTTTTTTTTCAAGGTTTACAGACAGATCCATGGAATTATAGAGAAGCAAACCTGAAGTCCAAGAATCGGAAGAACTATTCCAAATAATAAAATACGGACTATAACAACAAGGACTGATTATACTGGGAAAAAGATGACATGGCTTTTGCCAAAAAATGTTGTGCCTCACAATTCTGCTGAAAATCTCTGAAGGAGTCAAGAGGCATGTACACCAGGGAGCTGTAGCTGATACAGTGTACTTCGATCCACAAAAGGCACTCAACAGAGTCTTAAAGCAATGACTCCTAAAGAAATTAAGCTGCTTTAGCATGAGGCAGTCTTCACAAGGAGGTAGGTAAAGGATAGGTAAAGAGAGCAAGCAAGAAGTATAAAAAAGTATGTTACTGCACTAGGTTCTGTTCTGTTCCATATGTTCATAAATTATCTAGTAAAAAGGCATAAATATTGAGCTAATGAAATCTGACAATTACACTGAATTATTCAAGATAGTAAAGGCAAGGGCTGACTGATGAATTGCAGAAACAACTTCTGGTACAGCCTCTTGGGCAACAAAGTAACTGATGAGATTCGATGTAAAATGATTTTAACAGAGTGCAGAGTGAGAAAAAACCCACTAATTTTATGTACACAATAATAGATAATAGAACTGAGTGTTACCCTTCAGTAATGAAACCATAAGAGGCACAACAGCTCTTTGAGAATTGCAATTCAGTGGCTGACAGTGATCAGAATTGAAAAATGAAATATTAGTAGTTTTTTGCAAAAGGCTAGAGTACAAAATATTATCATGTCATTGAATAAATCTATGATGAACTTATGTGTTGATTATTATGCAGTACTGCATGCCCTCTTGGCAAAAAAATAATACGATAAACTAAAAGAGATAAAGAGAAAGGAAACAAAGAAAATCAAAACTATAGTAGGACATCTGTATCACACATGACTAGATAGTACTCGGTCTATGACCACTAAGTGAGGATATGATTGAGATTTAGAACCACGAATGGCAATGACTTACAATAATAATTATGCAGCTGCACAGCTGGCCACTAATTGGAGTGTGTTACCGTACACTGCAGTTCTAAGGAGCTGAGCATTGTTTGGGGAAAGCCAAAGCTATTATTACAGAAAAGTAGTTTGAAGGGTAGGTGACTGCTTGACAAAAAAATTCCCCAAGTGCTAATCTTTGTATTTTAATTATTTAATTTTAAAGTTCTTTGAATGTTTAAGATGGATTATCTACCTATAAGATTCTTTTTGTACTAATGGAAATAGAATTCTTTTACTGCATACAAATTCATTGATCCCAAAAGATCAAAACAGCTGCTAATGTAGCTGAACAAATCTAATATCTGCAAATGTCTCTGTGGTTTACAAGCGTATAACTCTTTTCCTTCTTATAGTACACATGCTGCTACATGCACATATACATTCTAAATGAGATCGCCAGTTTAGGTCTGTGAATAAATTTGCATTTCTGAAGTTCAAAAGGATGATACTCGAGTGACATGGAACGTCTACTATAGCTTAATTCATCACTTGTATAACATAGAGTACGAAGGTATAAAAATTTGTGATTATGCAACATCACAGATTCTAATTTTCCCAGTGACAAAATTCAGACCTGACCTTCATTTTGTCCTGTGTTCTATGAATATTACGAAAGAGTCTTTCATAGCATGATTAAGAATGGATTTCTTTCCCAAAGCAGCTCCAGGGGAGTGCAACTGATGCAATAGCAACTGGACAAATTTTTGAACCCACTGTTACATCTAAGATGGAACTGAATCATTATAAACATCCTTTCTGGCCCTAAAAACTACAAGTCTATGCAATAGATATTGACAGAATTCTTCATATGGGCACCTAGGTGAAAAAGAAATATTTAATTTATACATCTCATTTTCTTTCACTCAAGTTACAGCACCTCACTCCCACAAAATTATGCCAGAAAAGTATTAATATTGCCAAGTCCAACAGAAGAAATCTAGGAAGTGCTGGAGTTAAGGTGAGCAATTTCTAAAGAAACTTTACAGTTTTAAAGAAGCTGTAATGAGAAAAAGTTTCTCAGCTCCAAGACAGAAAGGAAACTGGTGCAAGGTCAGAAAGCAAACAGTTACTGACATTTATTCAGCTTGTTTAAAAACTGGGTTTAAATCTTTGCTTTGCCAGATACAGACCAAAGATTAACTTAAACATGATAATTCATTTAGCTGAGTACCTCCTCACTAGGTTGAGCTTGGTCCCAAATCCACTCAGTATACCACACGATTTGTAACCCCTTATCAGTCTCTGGACCCATTTGACCCTTTGGCTGTAGGCTTTATCTGTTGTGCTGATGAACTCCTGGTTGCAAGGCAAAAAAGGTTTTAAATACTTTAATGTCCCTCTTCTTAAACATCCAGAACCTATTTAAATAAGACCACCACGTCATTAAGAACTTGTAATGCCACATGTACATTTCACACAGATTTTGAAATCAAATAACTTTTGCAGTCAAGCAGCAACAGAATTTGCTCCAGACTCAGCCTTGAATAGATTTTAAGCCCAGAGAAGATAAGGCATACCAGAGAAATGCCAGCACATCTGCCTGTGGACACAGCCGCTGATCCTTAACACTACAAATGAATACTGCTCCCATTCATCCCTCAGAAAAACCGTGTACATACTCTGAATAATTGTTTTTGTTCCAGCATCAGTGTTAAAATGCTCTTAGATGTCAAAGAGATTAAGATCTCCAGTATCAGTGATACAAGGAAGACATGAGGTTCTCACACAGTATAGATGTAGAGACAGGTAATATGTGAATATTTATGTATTGAATTACACAGACAGCTTGCTGTGTGGTGCTTGGGAATTTACACTTCCTTGTGTGCTCTGATAACAGTTACGTTACTAATAGCTCTGTTCATTCCGCACTGCCTGCAGGAACGCCTTTATGACTTCCACATGTGAACACTTCAGTTGTCTAATTACAGTTCAATAAACTGTCATGTAAGTACAAGCATAGCTGTTGTGCACAAAAATCTGTAAAACGCCTTAGTGAGGACAGAAGTTGAAGCTGCTGACCAGCTCAGGAGGATTCTGTCTTAGATTCTGTGCCTGGAGTTTACTTCATATCATTCAAGTAGCATGACTTTTTTTTTTCGTGAAGATTAAAGCAATCCAGTATCCAGTCATATAGTAACCACATTCAAATACGGTACAGCATGAGCTTCAATTTTGATGAAAATAAAATGCGTATTCAGTTCTGAAAATCTGTAATAAATAATTGATTCCTATAACTTCGTTTCTTTCTATGGCTTCAAACGAGAATTTTGTGGTGTCAGTCTTGACATTTATATTGGTTTTTATGATACAAAATAGCAGCATGTTTAGGAAGAATTTTGTCAGCTATGATGAATTCTGAAAACTTGATCTTCAGAAATAAAATAGCTACAAGACAGATTTCTGCAAACTCAGTTGATTTTCTTTAACCCATCTGCTTAAACTGGAATAATCTCAATAAATAATTTAAATAGGAAAACAGCAGCACTTCAATTTAATTTTCCCAATTATTGTCTGTTTGCATCTTTCTTACATCTTTTATTAATTTTAAATTCTGCATATAAAGAAATAAAAGAGACAAATGCTTGCCTGAACATTTTGAAATGGATTCTTGTTACCGTAGGATTCACTGAGATACGTGAAATCATCTATGCTAAGCTGTAAAACAAAGAAAGTAGATTGGTAAGAAGGAGGAACAGCATCTCATTTAGGTACAGTCTTGTACTCAGCATTGGTGAGAGAAAAGGAATTAATGTTACATACCGTATCTTGCAGAAACAAAATGAGGTTTCTGGAATTCTGGGTAAAAACAGGTTGCAAGAATACCGTCAGCTCCTGTGCTGAGACAAGATGTCCTTCATGCAAAGCAGTGTCTGGATCCCACTGTGATCTACAAAGAAATTTGGTTTTTATCTGTAAAATTTGCTGCCAATGATGACATCTCTTCTTTCTTTAAATATGCAGCAGCAGCTAATGATATCATCATGTCTGGATTAAGATCTGGTTTACAGTTCAGTTTACTTTCATTCTACTCAAGAGGAAAAGATCTTGCCCATTTATGTTGGTATCACATTAATTGTTTTACAGCAGGAATAAAATTGGTTCGGTCATGATAAATAACTGTCTCTACTTTCTTGTTTGTGTATGAGCACAGTTGCATTTAAAAAAAAAAAAAAAAATCTACTAAGTGAAATTAAGACAAATATATTGAAAACATTCAGAAAGAATTCCCAGAGGGAATCCCAACTGCCAAAACACTTTCCAGCGCCGTCAGATATCTTGGTGGCCAGAGAGGAGTACAACTCGGACTAGACCACAAGTTGTCATAAACCGATAGTTTTTAATAAACCTTTTGTTAAGTAAAAGTGACTTTTCAGTGTTATTGTAAGCAACATGTTCTCTCTGAAGGTTTTCATGATGAAGGAACCATTCTGTAGAAGCATCTCAGAAGAGCCACCTTTCCAGAAGCAGGACCTCTTCTGAGGAGAATGGCTCAAGACACCAAGAAAGCTTAAGATTTTTTTGTCAGTCTGTCATTGTGAGGATTGGACAGAGAAACAACCCATGTATTCATTTTTACTTCTACAAAAAAAACACAGTTATGGAAAAAACAAGAGATGGCATTATTCTTTCAACACCTGATTAGTATTTTAACAGTATGCAACATGGGTTTATAGGGATGATATTTATTATGAAAATTTTGGTCCTAGGTAAAATTTTGACTAAGGTATAATTGTCATTCTGCAGAAAACTGAGAGCTTGAAGCACAATCTCCCATCTTACCCAAATACACATCAGTTGCTAAAGCCTGAGAAATCAGGTATTCCAGACCCCCTAACTGGTTCTAATTACAAAGAATAGAATATAGACAATTGCTGTGTGCTGTAGCATCAGCTATTATATGATTGCAATTTGGTGAAGCTGAGATGCTGATTAAATTTTCTAACCCCAAAGCGGTTCAGAAATGACCCTTGCACAGCAAGCTTTTATGAATGAGAACAATCTTTGCAGTCTCTTAAGATGGAGGCAGAACAGGGGTAATGAACACATAGACAGGTTTCTGTGTTGTTTCTTGGATAAGAAAAATCTGTATTTCACTTCAAGACTTGCCAGTAATTCCAGTGAAGATTGCTGAGAGTAAATCGAAAGCCTCTAATTGCACCCACAGCAGAGATAAAACCAGTGCAGTCCTGCAGTACTAGATACATAGCTCACTTCAGATCTGGGCCTTTGGGACAGTGTATGGAAGACTCTTTCAGACAAAGCACTGCAGATGTTTAAATCAAATTCTAGTAGATCTTCTGCCTGTCACTTTTCAAGGTTTAGCAGTAAACCTTGCTGTGCAGGAAGGAAATTTTTTTCTATTTGATTTAAATTATCATTTGATATTTTCTTAGTTTTACTCAGCATTTTCACTTTGTTAATTTGTGCTTGCAAATCCACACTAACGTATATTTATGAAGCCAAATAACTCTGAAACTGTAACAGACATGCCTCAACTTTTCAGAAAAGTCAAACCTCACGATCTCAAATATTTAAGTATAACCTATAAAAATAAGATATTTGAAAACATGAAAACTCCCAGAGATTCTGAATGACTATCCAGGGACTGACTTCCATACTGACTTTATGCATTACATGGTCACACCAAAATGCTAATGATATTAAAGGAAAAGAAGATAGATTAAATTAAAAGGTGTTAAAAAATGCCCTGTGTGAAAGAAAATATTGGTAAATATCTTGGTATATTTATTTTACAAGCTAACTGAATAAATCTATTTCATGCCTAATATTACAAAAAATTGAAGATTTGAGAGCTTTTGGGACTTGCAATTAAGAATAAAAGGTAACAGCACATGATACAAAGCTAAGTTATTTGCAGCAGCACTATGGCAAGGGCTTTTATTGTGAACTCAAACCCTCAGAAAGTTAATTATCCTGTTTTAAAACATACTTGCTTTTAAGGTATTCCCTGTTCCTTGAAGCAGCTCTTGCTAGCTAACCTTGAAAAGCACCTTTTGTGAGACCTTTTGGCTTCCAAGCTGTCAACTTTAGAAACTCCAGTATCATCATTAGAAAAATAAATCTACATCAGCATCAGTTAGTTAATAATACTGTTATAATGCAGCATTTGCCTAATACTTGTATTCAGCATATTATATATGCATTTATTATTCTTTTTTTAAATAGTCTGCTGAGCACTATGCGTGTCAGTAGGCAAGACTGCACCCTTCATTGAGTGGGCTGCTACTGTCAGCTGGGTGCAACAGTATTCTCACCATGGTTCAGACAGGAAATGTCAGTATGTTTTACTAGCTGGTTTAGTGTGAACTGTAGAGTGAAATGTTGATACGTGACTGCCACAGACAGTACATCATTGATGATGTGCTTTATGGAACATATAGATTGGTCCATCCCTTTGAACTCTTCACCTCAAGTGCTCAACAAGAGATCAGTAGGATGAAACAGGCAGTAGGCCAACACACATACTGATTGCTACTATCGATTGCTCACACAAAATTTTATGTCCAAAGATTCACAGCCTTGTGCGGTCAGCTGCCTGCCAGACTTAACCTCCCACCGTAGAACCATCCTGGGGTCCTCACCTGTGGGGGCTCACAATGACAAACATCTCTACTAATACATGTGCTTTAATGCTGGCTAAAAAGGAGGAAACTTA
This sequence comes from Athene cunicularia, assembly GCF_003259725.1. Lineage (NCBI taxonomy): Eukaryota > Metazoa > Chordata > Aves > Strigiformes > Strigidae > Athene > Athene cunicularia. The sequence continues at coordinate 58,755,390 of NW_020799092.1, forward strand.
AAACTCAGCTGGTCTGTCTTTCCTCAAATAGACAGACAAGAAGTTAAAGAAAGAGAGGAAAGAAATCTTAGCTTGGTATTTTGCTTCTTTCTAAGTGCTAACTGCTTGCCTAACTGCTCTGGCATGACAACAAGTTTAAGCATGCAGATTCTTCTCTGACAAGTTTCTTTCTAGGTAGAACTGGGATTTGAACACTTGTTTTTAATGGAAGCAAAGATTTCAAGATTTCCTGTATCTGAACCCACCAGAAAGGGCAGATGGTTAGATAACAGGACGTCTGTCACTCTAACTTGTGAGCTTACAGATTTGCTTTGTAGCTGGCTTCTGAACTCTTGCCTACAAGTTATTTTTGTCAGTTGTCTCTTTCAGTCACCTTGTGATTACCATATAAGAAAGAATATTTTCTCCTGCACAAAAGAAGTAAACTGGAATGCATGTTAGTACATGGTAGCTACATAGAAGACAAATAAAGCTAAAACATTCTTCCGTTCTGCTGTATCCTTTTTATGTTCCACCTTCTTCCATTAGATTTTTCAGTAAATTCCTTGCAGTTTTAGGAAACACTGCAAATGTATAATTTGACATTAATGCCTTCTTGAAGCCATTTATAATCTGGATTTGCCAGAAATTGATTAATTTCCTAATATAAGGATAGCATAAATGAAGGTAGTAATATATTTTCAATGACTGTAAGCAAAACTAATTCTTAAAACAAACACATGAGGGGGCAATTTCAAAAGCTAATTTTAATGAATTTACTTCCTCAAACTCCCTGCCTTATCTGTGGAGGGAAAGAAATTCTTTTGAATTCAAAATGACTAAGTCAAGTTTCTGCTGCATATTATATGGAAAGGAACCTTCCCATCTCTCCTGTTTCTAAAAGCAACCAGAGGATATTAGTTTAAAGGCTAATTTAAGATGAAGGTAAATTTTTCCAGGCCAAAGTTATTTGGGGAATATCCAGTGATATATTAGTATTTCTTTGTGAAAAGCAGGACACTGTGATCTACTGAGTTATTCCCACTTCATCTTTCTCCTAAACTCAGTGTAGAAAGATTATTGTTTGGTAGACAACACTTATTTTTCTCAAAGTAGAGATTTTAGATTTCTTTCTCGAGGAAAGAGGTATTTATTTGATTTACTAATGTGCCTGCATGCTCTGCACACTGCATGTGTTTGTCAGTTGCAAAATTCATCTGCAGATCACATCATCTTTAATAGCATGATTACAGCAAAGTAATAATGAATAAAAGAGATATTTTGAAGTGTTATATTCTTCTAATATAGCTGTTCTGAAATATGACTTATACACACTGGCTAGTTCTAACAAAGTGCAAAATATATCATCCTTCAACTATTCAATATCACATCCCAACAGATAACCTGGGAGAGGGTGATAGAATAGAAGTCTCAGCTTCTATTGAACTTTTAAACTGGTGGGACATGTTTCCACAAAGTAACAAGAAATCCATTGATAATTCCTGCACTTTTTTAGTTACCCTTCCTAAAACTCTTCATAGTAGTTTCTAGATTTCATAAGCCTGTTGATTGCACACTGCAAACCTTGCATCACTACAGAGTACCAAGATGTAAAGCATGAAGTTAAGGGTTAGTAATCAAAAGTTTCCCTTACTGTTTCTTTATTTTATAAGATAACATAAATCTTCTTTCCAGTTGCTTCTTTGACTTTCACCAGAACTAATTTCAGCCCCACAAGAACTTCACCTTTCAAAAATGCAAAGGTCATGGTAGGAGGAACACTTATTCCAGAAAATGTTCTATTTGTGGAAACATGAAACTGGTTTAATCAGTCCACTATCCTGACATTCTTGCTCTAGATTTGCATAAACCTGAACAATCTGCAGTAGAGCAAGTTGCTAACTGCATCTTGGTGGAAACTTTGCTTTTATGACCACTGGGGGTTATATATTTGGCTTATATTGACAACAGGTATGTTGTTTATATAAACTAGGCAGTAGGACAAAGTAGGACACTGATCTTTTCTTAGACTCTTGGGATCACTTTTGTCCTAAGACCAACTCTTTCCAACATTTACACTGTTTTTAAATACAGAGGTTTAGTACTCATACAACATGTCAATCATATAGAGGTAAATTAATTATTTCTAATATAAAAAAAAGCCTTGATGTCGAGACATCCATTTATTTCTTTCAGGTGAAAAAAAAATAGTTACCAAATCAAACTTCATCAGAATTTCAGATTTCAGCTGTGGCTCCCCAAGGACCAGAGGTTCAGTTTCTGAAATGGTTAAAAGATGGCTAGACATATGTCAAAGCTGGTATTAATTACTACCAGAAAGAATACAATGTCCAGGATATGTATGAAAGAAACACAGTCAACACCTCCTTCACATCTGTTTTCCATGGCCCTCAACATTACAGCACAACATATGAAAACACGGAAAAGTAGCATGCTTGTCTACATGACACTATACAGGGAGGAAGTTCTCCTGAAGAACTTTATCTAACTCCTGATGTTCATAAAATTTCTGAATCCTCCTATTGCTGTCTAAAAATTACTACATTAAAAAGCAACAGGAAAAAAACAATATTAACAAGATTTAGCTCTCAGATTTAAATCTTAATAATCTTTCCTAAAAAAAAAAAATATTTACAGTGGGATAAATGAGAGCAGAATTTACTCTAATTCTCTTCCTAGCCTAGTGACAGCTTAATATTTCAATCCCTCAAATGTGCTGAAGAATGACTTGAAGGCTCATGAAAGGTAGAGTGAATCCAGCTCAACTATCTGAAAGGTTAATTATCTCCCAAGAAGCCATTGTTTGGTTCCTTTCTCAGTTTACAGAATAGGAAATCACAAGCAACACTCTGGGAATTAACAAAGCAACAAAGATACAAAAGAAGCAAATCCAGTTAATTCAGACCTGACAAGAGTTGATGACCAAAGGCTTTCAGAAGCAAAACTCCCACTGCACAAGCACACACAGCTTGCTCACGCCAGCAGGAATCCCTGTCACTGCAGCTCCTTCTTTTTATCTTTACAGCAAAAGTGAGGGTTACCCTGTGCACCAAGGCTATTCCCAGTACAGGAAAATGTTTTATGCTTATGAAGTCACCCAGACAGATTGTGACAAATTCCAAATACTGTTAGTGTTATGGATTATTTATATTAGAGAAATTAATAAGTACACAATTAGGATCAGACCTGTTGAACTAGATAAAATACATATGTGCTTGCAGAGGGTATTAGATGAAGTCTCCATGAGAGGATTTACAATTTAGACAAACTGGGTTAAGAACGTGGAGGATTTTGGAACTGGGAGGAGAGTCAATTGATATACTCAGGCCAAAGCATGCCTTAGGCAAACCTGGAGTACAGTAGATCTGTTGTTGTCTTCCCACCCAGAAAAAGGACTTTGCCTTTAGGGTTTCCAATCAGTCCTGTGATTCCCTAAGCCCCTCAGGAGCATATTCTTAGGAGCTGCTGACATTGGCTTACTGTGTTTTGAGGCAGTACATCCTGGACAAAACCAACGTGTATGCCCTGCAGGGACAGCTTTGTGAATAAGTGGCACATAGTCCTTTGACAACTTAATATATCCAGTACCCCACCTGAAGCTACTGCATTGCCCAAGTTGCTGTATTTCTGGAAATCCCAAGTAATTATATAAAATCCTTAATATCTGCATGAATTAAATTCCTGGTTGGAAAAAAAACATCTGTATCTACCTCTTTCAAGGCAGGTTCAAATTCTTATTTTGTAACTGCATACAAACCCCTGAATTTCACGTCTCTTTGGATCTGTCAAGACTCTGCAGTTGTTTCTAACTGCTGTACATACAGCAATGCATTCTATTAAAAATTCTGCATTAAAAAGGACATTAAAGTAAAACCCCCAGGATTTAGGAGTTAGAAAATGCAGATATTGAGGTTCCCCACACAGTTTTTTTGTCAGCTCCTTTTTGTGAGACTGCCTTATGTTGTGACTTATCACAATATCTCCAACAGTGGAGTTCAAGGTTGCCTTAGGGTGAATAAAGCATATCTACTTCAGATTTGAAGAATATGGATTTCATTTACTTCTTACTGCCTAGCTTAGAACACTAAAATTATATATAAAAATGGGTAAATTCATCTGTTAGCTTGTTTGACTGCTGAGAGGCAAATTTATTTATTGGGCAATTTTATTGCCCAGAGATAATTTACCACAACTGATGATAGACAACATATTCTGCACACACACACAAAGAAGTAGCATAAGTAGAGATACTCTTTTATTAGATTTCTTACCTCTGAGTTGACCAGAGCAGCATCGGTACATGCTCCACTGACAGAGACATTTTGAACAGCACAGCAAGGGTGCCCAACAACAAGGTTGGAAGAGCAGAGCAAGACTGTGACATGACTCCAGGCAAGTGCATACATAACTGGCCAGCTGCAAAGGAAAGTCCGAGCAGATGCCCAGCTTCACTTCCCGGTTGAGTTGCAGCTATCCGGATTCAGCCAGGCTGCTGGGTGAGGTTGCTCCCTAACAACAGTGGGAATTTTTCAAAACATGTTACTTCCTTAGCTTGAAGTAGGGAGTTATATTTTTAATAACTTTCAGGTTTATGATTTAAGCAGCTCATAAAACTCTCCACAGTATAACTGTAGACAGATTCCTCTAACATTCTAGTAAAGGGAGAGTCCTGAAGCCCAAACTCCTGTCCTACTGTTTTCTAACACCCTGATAACTGCACGCTGTTAACAGTTCTCAACTTCAAAATGGAGTTTATAGAAAAGTTTTCTGTACTGCACAAAATGTATTCTGAGGAACTTCTGTCTTCTTCACTTGCTACATATTATCATGTCCCTCAGCTTAGCTCTTTCACATGTATTGAGAGCGGGTGTCACACATTTGGGTGTTGACAGGTTTGAAATCTGCAGTAAATCTATCCATTGCAGATTCCAGCAAGAAGGAAGAGAGTGAGAAAACGGTACGTTTGGAGTGTATCCACTGAAACATGGAATTATTTAGCTATCTTTTGCATGGAGCAATGCTGTCCCAAAAATCAAAAATATCAAAAGTCAGGAGCAAATTATACTCATTTCAGAACCTGACATGACTTCAGTAATTTCACAAGTCTCATGCAAGATCAAAATAGTCATAGAGAATTTCTTCGTGCTGGGAAGCAAATTCCTCCAGCATACTTTTTTGCTCCTGCCAAGCATCGAGCTGTTTCTACACCTTGTGACTACATTAGGCAGCAGCAGTCACTCAGCGTGTGTTTGAAACAGGGCATGGATGCCTTGTCACAGTCAAAATAAGATGTTAGGGATAATACACAAAATAAATTGTTAGCTATGTTAAAACAAGTTGTGATAAGGGAAAAATAAGGAAGTACAGTGAAAATATTAAGAGAAGATATAAACAGATATCAGAAGACATGCACTTCTGATACTGAGCACACCTAGCTTGATTAATTAAATCCATTTCTCTTAACTCACAGCATACTGTTACAGGGCTGTTGTCTAATATAAAACAATTTGTTCATCACTTCAATCTGAAATAGGATTTCTGAGACAAAAATAATAATTTTGAGGGAAGCAATAAACCCAGTCATCTACATGTTCCTTTTCTTCTCCATGTTACCTTTACATAACACTGAATTTAATGCTTTAATAGCACTTTTTCCTCTTCTTCTCAGAGAGATATTAGAAATCTTTCACCTTCCTTTTCACAAATCCATGCTTGTTCATCTGTTTAAGGGTGCATACAGGTAAGACAACAATCCAGAGCACAAAGATAGGGGTAGAAATGGAATGCCCTAGGGAGAATTTAGTATGAATTGGAATAGTTTGGTCAACACAAGCAAAATACTTTGTAATTCTCTAAATGGTTGATTTTTCCATGGTATCTTCCAGAATGTGAGAGATCTGGTTTCGCCCATAACTGTCCGGAATAGTCTTGCCAGTTTATGTGAGCATCTCCTGCCCACAAAGCCAATCGACTGTCTTCCTCTCTGCTTCTTACAATTAACCTTCATAAGAGATGAAGATGAATTGAAGGTCACGATTATAAGTCAGGAGTGCACAATGTGGTTGCCCACAGAATACTAAAGGAGTCAGACTTTTAAGCAAAACTTTCAGTTTTGCAGAACCTGCTAGATTTGCATTGAAGTTGGCAGTCTAGAGAAATAGTGCATTACTACCACACTTTTATTCCAGTAAACCCATGCCTTCTCAGATTGTGATTCCTTTCATTCTTTAGCTTGCACAATACAGGGACCCCTGCTTTGTGAAACAGCAAGAAAGCAGCATATATTCCTATTCTTCCAACATGAACCAATGAAGGGTAGTAGGTTCCAGTAGCTCTCCTTCATTACTAATACAGTTCATAAATATGACCGACCAACAGCGCCAGGACTTCCACATCAGAATAAATCCTCAACAATCTGATCTGAATCTATGGAAATCAAGACCAACAAATACATAGTGCTGTATAAATATGTGTTGTAACCTGACAGGAAACTCACCGCAAGAGCAAATGATTCATTACTAAATATTTGACAATTCTATACCTTTTAAATGGCTGACTAGTGCTCAGCTCTATTATTACAGAGCATTCTCATAGGACTAAAACATTTACATCATTTCAAAAATTCCACTGCTGGCATGTGCAACTTCTTTTACAAGTTCATACTCAAATGCTGACACCCTGGATGAAAAGCCTGTAAGTCATGTAAGAGAAGCCTACCTCTTTATCCAGAAAGATCATGGAGCAGATACTCCTGGAAACTATGCTAGGGGACATGGAAAATAAGGAGGCAATTGGTGTCAGCCAGCACAGCTTTACTAAGGGCAAATAGTGCCCGATGAATTTGGTGGCCACCTACAACAAGGTTACAGTACTGGTGGATAAAGGAAGAGCAACTGTCATCATCTAGCTGGGCTTTTGCAAAGCATTTGACACTGTCCCACATGACATCCTTGTCTATCAATTGGAGAGACATGGATTTGATGGATGGACCACTCGGTGGATAAGGAATTGGCTGGATGGTTCCACTCAGAGAGTTATGGTCAACAGTTCAATATCCAAATGGAGAATGGCATTCATCAGGTGTTGGTACTGGGACCAGTGCTGTTTAACATCTTTGTCAGTGACATGGACAGTGGGATTGAGTGCACCCTCAGCAAGTTTGCCGATGACACCAAGCCATGTGGTGCAGTTGACACGCTGGAGGGAAGGGATGTGCTATCCAGAGAGACCTGGACAGGCTTGAGAGGTGGGCCTGTGCAAACCTCATGAAGTTCAACAAGGCCAAGTGCAAGGTCCTGCACATGGGTCAAGGCAATCCCAAACACAATTCCAAGCTGGGTGGAGAATGGATTGAGAGCAGCCCTGCAGAGAAGGACTTGAGGGTATTGGCAGATGAAAACCTGACTATGAGCCAGCAATGTGCATTCACAACCCAGCAAGCCAACTATATCCTGGGCTGCATCAAGAGAAGTGTGGCCGGAAGGCCAAGGGAGGTGATTCTGCCCCTCTCCTCTGTTCTCATGAGATCCCACCTGGAGTACCATGTCCAGCTCTGGGGGCCCCAGCATAGGAAGGGCATAGATCTCCTTGAGCGGGCCCAGAGGCAGACCATGAAGAAGAACGGGAGTCTGGAGCACCTCCCTTGTGAAGACAGGCTGAGAGAGTTGGGGTTGTTCAGCCTGGAGAGGAGAAGGCTCTGGGAAGACTTTATAGCAGCCTTCCAGTACTTAAAGGGGACCTACAGGAAAGATGGGGAGGGACTTTATCAGGGATTGTAGTGATAGGATGAGGGGTAATGGTTTTAAACTGAAAGAGGGTAGATCTAGATTAGATATAAGGAAAAAATTCTTTACTGTGAGAGTGGTGAGACACTTGAACAGGTTGCCCAGAGAAGCTGTGTCTGCCCCCTCCCTGGCAGTGTTCAAGGCCAGGCTGGATGGGGCTTTGAGCAACCTGGTCTAGTGGAAGATGTCCCTGCCCATGGCAGGGTGGGAGTGGAACTGGATGAGCTTTAAGGTCCCTTCCAGCCCAAAACATTCTATGATTCTGTGATTTCTAGAAGTCATTGCATTTTATCAGGAAAATAAAACTGTTCTGATAAATGGTCAAATCTGACAATTTCCATTAGAGCTGAGTAAATTCTTTAAAAGCACAGTTGATCATATTTGCTTGAATTTCAGAGAAGTACTCACAAGATTGTTTTGGAATCTGTTGGTAAAAAGGCCTTGGCTTTGGAGCCTAGATATTTCCAGTAATGAGAACAAATGATTGCAAAGTATCAATGCCTCTTCAAAGAATAGACTCTAAGGTGAAATTCTAACCCTCTCTCTTCACTTCTGAGAAGTGGCTAAAGTGATAGCTTATAGAGTCTCTTAAATTGTAGCTTAGAGGTTGAGACCATGAGGAGTCCACTCCTGAAATACGGATGAGAAATGCTGGGTTCATCTCAGGTCTTTCTCAGATGTAGATACTCACTACCAGGAAAAGGGGATCGGTCCATATAGCTTGTATTTCTCCTTCTGCAGTAGCAGAGACATGTGGCCAATTAACACCTGCAGCGTACCTCACAGGACTCTTTTGTGAGCAGGACTCTTTGAGCATGAAACAAAATTTGCCTTCTACCCACCTCCAATGCCACTGGTAATCTGTTTCCAGAGGGAAAAGTACTGGCTTTCTTCCCACATGCACAAATAGGTAGTATGTTAATTTGGTAATGCACTCTGTTTCCCCAGTCCCAAGATGAAAGTTCATGCTATTTCCAGGATGTAATTTTCTCTATTTATGTCTCAAAGGAAGAAGAACTCAGAGAAATTTCTCTCTTCACCTCCTCACCCCAGAAGATGTTCTCATGAACAAAGCATTCAGTCTCCTCTTAGATAATAAAATTATTGTAAAAACTGATAAAGCAGGATTATAATTTAATGTGTGAGGGTAGCAAAGTAGTTGCTGACCAGTATTTGCCATATGGAAAATACTTTTTCAATAGGAAATAATACTAATAGTAACTAGTTAAAAAAAAAAAAAAAAAAAAAAATCAAAATCTTGGATTCTTTTAATATTATTGATTTTTTTAAAGAGCCTAAATTTGAATATGTCTGTTATTTGAACTGGGGGAAGAGGTTCTTTAATATGCTGCCATAATATCATGTTATCTCTCAAACCTATTACTCAAGGATCAAATTTGCATGCAAAATGGATGACACTTATTTTTGTCACCTACCTATAGATAGTTCCTCTGGCTTATCCTGCACTGTAAATTGTCCTTGTTAAAGCAGTCATACCTTTTAGCCTGATTTACAGTCCTAAATTTACCTTCATCCCACGGAAATCTGGAATTCACACTTATTAAAAATTTTTTACATCAGGAATGTAGAATTCTGAGGTTGAGATGATTTTTTTTCTTTTTTCTTTTAAATAAAAGGACTCATAAGAATAAGTAATTAAGCTTCTATCATATTGGTCTTTTCAGTTATTTTTTATGAGTCCTATATTTCAACTTGGACAGGATAAGAAATACATAGCATATATGAGTGGCACACAGTTGTAAAAGAAAGCATGTATAAATCCAGTGAAATGGGTAGGAATAGAATGTTAATACATGGTACGTCAATGTTACAGCTTCTCTTAATAAAATTATTTTGGTTAAACTGAGATACATGGTAATGGAAGTATTTTTTTCTTCATTGTAGTTAATGATTTGACAGCAGTCTGAGTTTCAGTATTTTGAAATTGTGCTGGATTTAAAAAAAAATCTTCATGTGCAAACAGTTCTAAACCTGGACTAAAGATCACCTATGGATTTTCAAAGAAAAATACCTATGGAAAATGCAACAGTAAACTGTGTGTGCTTTTACGTATACCAACAGACATCAGTCAAAAGGGGTTTTAGGTTCCTGCTCACAGGTAAAAGAACCACTGTGATCTCATCTCATTTTAATTAAACAAAAGAAAGGAATAATTTTGAAAATTCGCTTTGCAATAGATATTTCTTTTTTTTAATCATTTGGCAAAAAATCTTTATTTTTAGGAGTGAAGAAAAAAAGAAAAAGGAGAAAATATATTCAGATGCATTTGTGAGCCAAATTTACTGAGAGAGCGAAATTAAAATCCCACTCAATAGTTTTTTCTCATTCCTTTTTTTCAAAGCTTTCTTCACTTCAGTTGTTCCCAAACTGTGGTTTGTGGAGAAATATTAAAAAGGAAAATTCAGTTTGTTTTCAGTTAAAAGTTTGTTCATAAGTAATATGGTAATCTGAGATAAAACAATCTGGTTTTGTTTCAAAAGTTCTAAGACTGTTTCTATAAGGCAGAATACTGACAGTATACCCACCAACTGTGCTCCATCTCACTTGTGTGTGATTTGGTTAGTGTGTGCAGATACCCTCCAAAAGATCTAGGTTAATACAAGGTATAATCTAGTTTTTGAGATATTACCAGCTGTAGAGACAGGGAGGATATACCTTTCTTTCATAATTGCCTCCCTAGTATTAACTTCTCTTTATTTTTCCATTAACCTACATTAAGTCAGACATTTTGGATGCAAGAAGCCAGGAGTCACAGAATTGTATCATAGAACCTTAGAATGTTTTGGGTTGGAAGGGAACTTAAAGGTCATCCAGTTCCACTCCCAACCTGCCATGGGCAGGGACACTTTCCACTAGACCAGGTTGCTCAAAGCCCCATCCAGCCTGGCCTTGAACACTGCCAGGGAGGGGGCAGACACAGCTTCTCTGGGCAACCTGTTCAAGTGTCTCACCACTCTCACAGTAAAGAATTTTTTCCTTATATCTAATCTAGATCTACCCTCTTTCCGTTTAAAACCATTACCCCTCATCCTATCACTACAATCCCTGATAAAGTCCCTCCCCATCTTTCCTGTAGGTCCCCTTTAAGTACTGGAAGGCTGCTATAAAGTCTTCCCAGAGCCTTCTCCTCTCCAGGCTGAACAACCCCAACTCTCTCAGCCTGTCTTCACAAGGGAGGTGCTCCAGACTCCCGTTCTTCTTCATGGTCTGCCTCTGGGCCCGCTCAAGGAGATCTATGCCCTTCCTATGCTGGGGCCCCCAGAGCTGGACATGGTACTCCAGGTGGGATCTCATGAGAACAGAGGAGAGGGGCAGAATCACCTCCCTTGGCCTTCCGGCCACACTTCTCTTGATGCAGCCCAGGATATAGTTGGCTTGCTGGGTTGTGAATGCACATTGCTGGCTCATAGTCAGGTTTTCATCTGCCAATACCCTCAAGTCCTTCTCTGCAGGGCTGCTCTCAATCCATTCTCCACCCAGCTTGGAATTGTGCTTGGGACATGCAGCATCCTAAGTATATGTACTCTAGGATATATATAGATATATATCTATATCTATCTATCTATCTATCTCTATATATATATATATATATATATAATCATTAATCTGAGTGTAGTTTTCAGTCAGGTTTTCCAGTATTCATCACTGGCTGATACAGAGAATGCTTTCATTCTTCGTACTTGTCCAGTACCTTTTTCAGTATCATTTGTAAGCTACATAAACAAGTGAAGCAACACAGTAACTACTACAGAAAAGTTTTAAATTAATTCCTTTTCAAAATGTAATAGAATTCTGAAAGCTATGAACAAAAAGATGTAAAAAGTAATTGTTTTCAAATTCAGTACCAATGTCAACAAAACATTTATGATGATGAACTTAGCAATTAAAGAAAACTAACATGAATAATTTTATACTAATTTCAATTATACAAGATTTTTTAAAAAGATTGTTATCCTATTTTTGAATTATGTTGGCTTTACTTGGCTTTTCCCTAACAAAAGGATTCAATTACATATCCAAAATATTGAAAATACTTTTTCAATTTTTCAGCAACTCTCAATACACCATGTCCTCCAAAACATTGTTTCCATGCTTTCAGAAGCCAGTTTTGGACACTGACTTGAAGGAAGACATGAATTTTCAATTTATACAGGTAGTCAGTCATTTTGTGGACAGCCATCTCACAAATATTAGTCCTAAGTATCCAATTCACTATAATTGTGACACAAATTTTTAACTACTTATACAAGAGACTTCACAGTGTGATTAAATGGCACTGCCATTATCAGGGACTACCTTCTGGACTTCTTCATAAACCAAAAAATTTGTGTGTATGAGCAATTGTCTATCAGGCCAAAACACTAGCTTACTTAAGAATACTGAACTGCATCAGTATTCAGAACTCTTCAAGCATAAATCTGTAATACTGTATGAGTTTTGGGTCCCTCAAATCAAGAAAGGCTTTGATAAACTGGAGCAAGTTCAACAGAGGTCCATCAAGATCAGGGAGCAGAAGCACTTGACATGTGAGGAGAGGCTGAGGGAACTGGGCTTGTGTAGCCTGAAGAACAGAAGGCTTGGGGAAAAACTGCTAGCTAAAACTTAAAAAGATATTATTAAGAAGATTAAGCCAGACTCTTTACAGGTGTGCATGTTAGAGGATGAGAGACAACATACTCTATTGAAATGGAAATTTTTTTAAGGTAAGGACAGTCAAGCATTGGAACCTGTTCTTCATCCTTGAAGGTTTTCAAGACCTGAATGGATAAAGCTTTGGGCAGTTCAGTCTGACCTTATAGCTGGTTGTGCTTTGAGTAGGAGGTGGACTTCTGAGGCCCCTTCAAACCTGAATCATTCTGTGCTTATCATTCCTGCTTATCACCTTATCATCCACAAGGTGACCCGCTTAGTGGATGAGGGAAAGGCTGTGGATGTCGTTACCTAGACTTTAGTAAAGCCTTTGAACTGATTGGTTCAGTACTGAACTAAAATCCAGAATCTGAATGCAATGGTAAAATCAATGGAAAAACTCCAGTGATGTTAGAATGCACTGGTCAGTCAGTTACTGGTTCTACAGTTCATGTTCTGTTGAGGGAGTCAATCCACTTTACAGCTGTTTGTTGCCAAATATATGCTTATTTTGTAAATGCTACTGCTTTTTCCTAGACAGTTTTATTTGTCAGAGAAAAAGGTTTGGTCCTAGGTCAAAAACATGTTGTAGAATAGAGGTTTCAAGAAGAACACTGCAATTTTTTGTAATTCTTTATTGAATGTAGACCATATAATATTTTTCTCTGTAACTATAATCGAACATAAACATAACTAAGGTTATGGAGATAATTGACTTCTACCTTAAATAACACAAGCTCCTCAAAAAATAAACATGTTCAAAACAGTCTTCATTCTGTACTTCAAATTATAAGTCTGAGTTACAATAATTTTAAGATCTTGGATACAATAATTACATCCTGGAAGTTCCACTATCACCATAAAGATGAGCTATAAAATGTGAAGTTATTATTTTGCACAAATATTTTCAAAGCAAAACAACTATTTTTGGAAGGGCATATCAATTCTGTTCTGTAGGAATTTAGGGTTTGAGGGGTTTTCTGCCTTATATGCTTAAGATGAGAGAAATAAATTTAATACAATGGTTATAGTATAATTTTTCTAATTAAAAGGTGACAAAGAATTATCTACATTGCTCCAACAGGCGTATTACACTACAGATGGAATGTTCCAAACAACACAGGCATAAACAGAAAGAAAGTCATTGCTATGAAAATTTAGAATTTACAAAGACCATCAACAGCATTTTACTTTTTAAATAATAAGGTTACAAAACATGAAATGCAGTTATATTGACTAGTCAAGATCAAATTATTTTATCCTCAGAAGTTTATTTTGATCTGTGTAAAACAATTAAGGTATTGATGAAAAAGTACGTCTCCTTAAAACCAAGGAAATCAATAATACAGCTAGCTTCTTTAACTTCAGTAAACTTCACTTAGGAGTTATGTTTTTGTACCAGTAGGAATAGGTGTAGCTATTAAAAATTAATTTGCAGTAGCCTGATTGTCACTCCTATGCAAAACTGATGTCATCACTGGAATCTGAGCAAAATAGGTTTTTGCCTGGATATGCTTATGTTTTATTCTTTGAATAAATGCTGCTTCATAAGCCTGAAAGGAAAAAAAATCCAAATCCCATTAAATACAATTAAAATATCTAGCAATCTACACGTTGCTTCATATTTTAGACAGCATAAATAGTGACCCTGTAATAAACTAAGCCAGATAATTTATTCATATATGATACCTAATGAATATTTTGTAGTTCTATACTGCTAACTTACGGCCCAATAATGAAAATGACTGACCATACCTTGTGAACTATTAGTCACCTTTTGAAAACAGAAGAACTTCCAGCATTTTTTATCTGTTCAAGATAAAACTTATTTATTTTCAGGTAAGAACATTTGTGCTTACTTTTGAAAATTAAAAAAGGCAATGCTTAGATATCAACATTTACAAGGTGATGACTATAAGAAATTTCCTCGATAAGAATCAGAATGATTATTTACAAATAATCATGGCAGCAAGTATTTTGCCACATTTCAGTCAGCCTTTGTGTTCAGTGGTGGTGTTTTGCTAAATTTCTAGTGATCAGTAGTAGCTCAGATGATGCAATAAATAACCAGAATATTTAGTTGAAAAAGCCCTTTGCTATCACTATAGTCATCGTTATGAATAGATGCAATTAAAGAAAGTGCTTGAGAGGCCTTTTTTTGTTTCAGTGAATGAGAAACAATCACTCAATGTATGACATTCTAACTTTGCTTCATTTTCCTTACTTCACACTCTTTTTTTTTAAAAAAAAAAAAAAAGGTTTGGCCATTACCAGTGAAGAAAGGTGACTCCTCATTATACCTGCTCCACTTCTATTTTTGTAGAGCTAAGTGAAAACACCTTATGATTTTTAGGTAGGCTTGCATACCTTACCTGTTGCTCTTCTGGCCTAATTCTCAAGTCCACTGAAGCTCTGGACCTAATCAAGTTAATGGCAGCTCTTTGACTATAACATCCAGACTTAAGAAGTTAAACTGCATAATCAAAGTCTCTGCCTGCCATAATTCTATTAACATACATTTAGGGATGCAGAGAAGCATCACTAGATTCAGACTGCCTGAACAGCCTTGCTGACTGAAAGAGACAGGGGAGTCAATACAGGAATTTCCAGCTTGAAACTGATTTTAGCTTTTAAAGGTAATGCTCACATAAACCTGTGTCTGCTTGAAGACACAGGTTGGGCACACACACAAAAAGTATCATGGATAGCAGAATTCCCTTTACTTTTAAAATTCCCTGACTGATATATTTAATCCCCAAAGCAAACCTTTCATTATGAGAGCAATTCATTTGCTCTGTCAGTTTAGTGATCACATACTCTTAAGAATTCCAAAAAGAAGAACAATGCATAACAGCTGAAGTTGCATTTGTAAAGCACACATTTTGTGTTAGAAATTGAATTAAGAACACCCTGAACAAAAGGACACCATATAACAATGACCTCAGGTCATTACTTACATAAATCAATAACTGAGAGGTGAAAGGCTTAATAATCCATTACTAATTGCAGGACAAACACAGTTCATTGAATTCTCCCACGCTTCAGAAAACTAAATACTCTACCATATGTTGTCCAGTGGAGTGAAATATTTATCAGACTACCATGTTTAGGTATGGAATTTGGGGAGAGTGGTGTTTTAATGACTTCTTTAACAAAATATTAAGCTTTTTAATTCAGAACAGCAATTATGGTTTTATTGCTTAATTGCAAACTATAAGATTACATTGTCAAGGGTATTTAAATGACATCTATGTAAGAAAATTAATTAGACAAATTTTATTATGACAACTGTTTAAATTCTAGACAAAGAGCCATTCTTTTATTTGATGAGAAATTTATAAGGCCAGAAAGTAATGAGGCCAGAGCATGTGCAAGAGCACAGGCACACAACTGTCATATGGTTAGTCTTTAATGTGTTTTTCATCCAGGTCAGCTCTTGTCTGATCTCAGCTGAGGGAGTAGCATAGGCATGGCACTGCTCTCAGTAAGCAGCATGGATAAGGCCACTTAGCTTCTTACATTTCGGGAGGGAGAATCATGGCAAGGCAGAGTTCAGGTACATGGATGCAAGTTGTACATGCCAGCTGCTCTCTGGAGTAGTGCCTGGTTTATTTAATAGTACAGGTGTAATCATTTAAATAGTCACAATGCACCAATTTAAGCATGGATGAGTGTAAGGACTAAATTTGGCCAAACATCTTTAGTCACAAGATTCTACTAAAACATAACATAAATATTGTAAAAGATTAATCCCATCAAATTTTACCTTTTGAATGTTACACAGTTTAAGATGTGCATCTGCCTCGTCTCTACTGAGAAGAATAGTGTTCCAGGGAGACCATTCATGGTGCTTATCCCATCTGACCATGACCAAATCATAGAGGTCACTGCAAGCACTGAGAGCTGACCGACAGCCCCATATGTTCTCAATCAGGTACTGCAGATCTTGAAGCTTAAATGGAAAATAAGGTTAAAAAGGAAGAAGCATGTTTCATTCTACAACAAAAGCATTGTAAGCATAAAAGAATGCAAATAAAGCTCTGAGAAAAAAACTTTTCTATGCATATGTCATATAATCACTTGGTTAAAGAATGTCTATACATATACATCTTCCCTTAGTATGGTGTGGCAATTGTTAACTATATTTTTCTTGTATCATGTCTAAAACATTACATTCTTACTTCGATTGTCTCTGCCAATGGCAATTCAAATCTTCCACTGACATTCTCATTGCTTAACTGCTCTTATAAAGCTTCTTAAATCTCATGGTTTTCCTCATACAGCATGCTTAAGCCTGTTCAGACCTTTCTGGTTAATAACCGTAATCCATTTCTGTCATAGTTCAGATGACTTCCCCATTTCATTCTGGGATTCAGAATTAATGTTATTCAACAAATGAGTTATTACACTACTAACTTACTTAAAGTTTACATATAATCAGAATAACCTAGAAAATGTGAGAAATTAGGACAAGAAAAACTTCCACCTGTGACAGACCTCAAAACACCGCCTGCTTTGCCTTCTTCCCCTCACTCTGCTGTTGACATATGGAGAGTTCATTGTGCTCATGATACTGTTGCCAAATAAGATTATAAGACCAGGTAGCTATGCTATAGTATTAACAGAATACAATATTAACAAAAAATAATAGAAGGTCTGTTTGAAAGGTTCTCCAGTACAGAAAGGCCTTTTTTAGTTTTACCTATAGTTTACTTTTTTACTTTTAACCTGTGTCTAAGGTTAATTTATTTAAATCTTAATTTGTTTCTTTTACTACTAGCCATCTGAAATCACTGCTAAATCTTGATAAACATAGCCTTTTGAATGAAAAAAAAAAAAATTGGGATGGCAGTTACCACTGAATTTTGGCAAGTTTTCCTGTCACTCTCCCTCTTCTCTGTATTAGTTCTTCTCTGTATGTCATGGAAAATTATTAGAAGATTTTTATCTACAGGAATGTGTAAACAACAGACTTTTAAATAGATTTTCCTCCAAGCTAGCCATTTGAAGACAACTTATTCCTCTAAAAAGAAATCTTGACTTAATTAATTAAATAATGGTGTTTACATGTTGTTTATGAAATTTTTGACAAAGGATGAACAAAACTATACCAATCCAGCGTTTTAGTGAAATACAGCCTCATGTATTCTCACTCATCTTGCTTCCAAAATCCAGAAGCCCATGTAAATTCTTGCCAGGGAAAATGTAAGATAAAAGCTGGGCTTAGACCCTCCACTGGTAATATACTACTGATTCCAAGAACATAGGACTTATCCTACATCTGGTCTTAAATCTGGTACTACAGGGCTTCCTTTATTAGGTTTCACTAACTGGCATCTATTTTCAGTATTTCCTCTTTTTCACAAAATTTCAAATAACTTCTGTATCTTCTTAGAAGATAGAAATTTGCAAGCAGACATAGTAGCAAGTATTACTATTTTTGTGCTAAGCTACACATCTCAGAAGTTATCTATACTGAGGCATATAAGGGTCCATGTAGAACAGATCCACAATTTTACCCTTCCTTTTTCCTAAATTACTAGGCAAAAGCTTGTTCTATGTTAAAATTTCTCAGGTTATGGGAAAGAGTTTCATTTAAGATACTACTGCACTTTCTAAAGGTAGGCATGCATTTTGCTGTGAAATTTTAGAGTTAATTCATTTCAAATTATGTTTCCCCACATTTGTTCTGTGCTCACAAGAAACAGAAGTGGCCTTCAAGTAATGTCATCTGACAGGTTGGGAGCAAGTATTATTGGGAGCAAGCATTGAATGCTCAGCAGGTGAGACAGGGAAACAAGGGTAGGCAGCAAACTGATAAAGGAGTTAAGTGTATTTGTAACTTCAAATGAATACGACATTGCCATTGGGAAGTTGCTCATCAAGAAAAATCAAAGCCATATATGTACTATCGATTGTAAAGAGTATGGCATAGTTAAACTTTCTGAAAGAATAAAAGGTAGCCTCAGGCCTTGACATATTTGCTGAACTAGTTCATTTTGATACAAAAAAGGTCTTTAGCTGCAGTAAGTGGAATTTACTGGAACTACCTTAACTCTCACCAATGGGTTTTTGCCTTTTAAAACTTATCAGCACTCATGTAAGTAGTCAACCCAAACACAGAATCAGTATGCAAGAGATCTGAAGAAAAATCTTTTATCTTATCACAAAAGTCTTGCATCTATCCACAGACAATATAATCAGAGTCAGTAATGGTACTGCACTGGACAATGAATAAAGCTGTCACAGCTGCTCCAAAAGACTTTTAATTGGGCCCAAGTAATTTCTAGATGCCCAGAGCTGTTTTCTGGATATAAGTACACAAGGGGACAGACAGTTGTTGTGAGGGGAAGGAAAAAAAAAACCAACAAACAAGTAGCTCAGAAAAAATTTAATAATTTAAGGAAATGTTAGGGGAAAACCCAAAGAAATTAGTAAGATACAAACCTCTGTTGTTTAGATATTTACAGCTCTAAAGAAAATAAGTTAATTTGGATGAAAATTACACGGTATCTAGAGCTGTTGTAGTGGTACAACCACAAATGGAACTGCAAGTGAGGGCTTTCGGTGTAAGCAGTTAAGCAGCAGTCATGTTTCAGTGCATCAATGGCCACCAGCCATTCACAAGTGATGTGATGTGAAGTGAGAGAGGTCCAGAAGATTTTGGAGGATGTTTACATATTAAGATAAACTAAGTTAGACAGAGACAAGAAACTTTTCAGCTTAAGTGAAAACCAATATAGATGAACAACATCACAAAATCCAGGTTCTTTGAGAATGTTTCTTAATACAGGCATGATAACTAAAGAATCCAAATCTTACTTTTGACAGCTGCCATGGGCAAGGTGCTGAACCACAGCATGGCTTGTTTTGATAGCAGTGGGTTATTCATGACTGGCTTTTGGTTGGTTGGTTGTTGTTTCAGACATACCAAAAATATAGTTCAAAATCTATTCTATGAATGTTGATGCTGTAGAGATTTTTATTACCGAATGTCAGAAAGTTCAAATAAATCTATGCTGTTCAGTATTTTCAATAAATAACATTTTATTACCTCAGATTTAAAACTTTCCCAGTGGATGTTGGATGTCAAATTCTTTTGCTGACAAAATAATAACTAAATGAGAATTTGCTGAAGACAGAGGCAAGAAGTGCTTTAAACTGAGTTGTACCAGTAATGATTACTAAGAAACATTAGCTACTTAGTAATATTGCAGAAGATTACAGATGATTACAGATGATGGTAAAAAATTTAGAAGATTAAAATATTTGGTGAATCCCTTTCCTAATAAACACAAAAAAGCAAAAATTCCAACTATACAGATATTCTACTGACATAGAACAGGAATGTCAAAACCTCAGTTCTTTTATTTTTTCCTTCTGAGAACACAAAACAATTTAGTTATATTACTAAAACAGTCCAAATAATGGGGTTCAAAATGTTTTACTAGCATTATGTATTGAACAATATTATAGTCACAAAAGCATTATTGTTGATTTACTGATGATGCTAATGTCTTTAAGCAACAGGATGGCCACAGCAGAACCAGAAGAATTATTTGGATCATCTGATTCTTTGACCAGTCAGCTAGACTTCTACCTTCTTTTAATGCATAGCTTGTAACCACTTTTGAAAGTACAGCTATACTTCAAGAGTTTAAGTGCTGCTTCTTTACAGTATGGAATGTCCCATATCACAGGAAGAAGTTTTTGTAGCTTTTAGCCTGTTTCTCAACCTGTCAACAGCATACACAAAATAAAAGGAAAAATTATAGTCAAAGCCATTGGTTTCCATTATTACCAGTGCTCTTTCAGACAGTACCTGAACTAAGTAAACAATTTCAGCATCATCCTGATAATCAGCTTCAGACTTTCTGAGGTTTTCTAGAATAAGTTTGTATGTCAAAAATGCATCTCGTCGCCGAGCCTCATTATCAAGTTTGCAACACAAGCGACATCTGCCAATGGTGCGGCAATTAGCAGGAACGGGAAATTCAGTAGCTGGTAAGTAATTTTCACAACTATGACAGAAATTAACATTTTTATAAAGCTTTAAGGGATCTGGTGGAACCTAAAAGATTTAAAAAAAAAAAAAAAAAAAAGTTAATTTACCACAAGTATCTTTGTATTACTTGTATTCCAACAGAGCTAGAGTTGGAATACAAGTAATATTTGCAGGAATATATTTTACATATATTCCTGCAAATATTCTAATATGTAAAAGCTTTTATTTATGCAGATTGTCAGCCATTCTGGAAAGATGGTAACACAGAGGAAACGAAACTAACTATTTTGCATTTAATTTTTCATATAGAATCTGTCCTTTATGTCAAAGATAAAACTCTGAGATTATAGGCATATGAATATTTTGGCATAAGAACATAAAATCAACAGAGCCACATGTCCAAAAACAATATAGGGGAAGACAATAAACTAAACTTGCTAATGACTTCCTCATTGCTTCATGGGTTCTCAAAAGAATATAATGTAGTCTGTGCAGAGGGCCCAAATCTGTAATTGGGTAGTCTGAGTAGTCTGATAATCCAGCTACCTATTGTGGTCATCTGCCTTTTTTTGAAAGTAGCCTGAGGATTTGGTCACTTTGACTGTCTCTTGATGAACAGCCATTTTTTTTGTGGTCTACAGAAGGCTACAAGATTCAAATATAGGTGCAGTTCAGCCTTTAACTCAACATACAGTTAACCAAAAGGTACAGAAGACAAAGATCTCCCATCTCCAGTTTCTGCTATGGCACATCTAGGTAACCCTGTTCATAAACGTAGTGTAAAATAACTGTTAGTTGGTTCTAAATCTGACTAACAGTTACTGACAGATTCTCTACTCCTGAGATACCACCAACCACTGTAAGAGGAATCCTCTTCTGACAGATGCAGAATACATGTTGCTGCCTAAAGCTGCAACATACAATAGTGAATTATATTTTTAATTGTAGTATGTAGTTGGAAAAGGAAAACAATCACACGACTTGAGAGGTGTCTATCACTCCACTTCCTTGCTAAACTTCCTCACAAAGTAGCAACTGGTTGTACAACAGAAGCTCGTAACAGTTCTTGCTTAGGTGCAAACTCATTAGACATCGCTTTGACAATGGCAATGTTGTTCCTTTCTGGATGTATGGTATGCTGCCCCTTCTCTGGTGGTAAAAAGATAATTGTCATCTCTGTTGGTTCCCCATTTGCTATCACATTTTACTGTTACCATCCCATAAAATCTACCATTTATAATTCTCAGATCTTTTATTTCATACATAGAGTTCCTGGGATCTCTCAGTGCTATCAGCCACTTGTCAGATTCTTATACCCACGTCTATGTCCCATGCTTCCTATATGACTATATAAGCTTATCTGTGTGAAGCCTGTGTACTTGCTACATTCTACTTCTCGAGGAACAACTCCAGCAATTATAAAACAAAATGTAAAATAAAAACCTTTCATTGTTTTGCATTCCCCTTCTACATCAACCTTAGTTCAATGTCCACTATGTCAGACTGCAAAATAAGAATAATACCTTAAGTATCCTAGCAACTCCAGGGTTGAACTTTGGAGTTTTAATGTACTGAAGAAATAATGTACAGATTCTTTTCCTCAGTCCTTCTAAGTTGCATTCTTTCACCTCTCTCGACATAAGATCAACTTCCCTGTCAATTAATTCCACTATTTCCTGTGTTAATTTACATTCATGTTCCTGAAAGAAAACACAAAGTAAAAGGAAAACAAACTCCACAACAAGGAAGCAAACAAACAAAATAATTCTAATGCAGATATGAAAGCAAACTATGGATTCAATACCAATCATCATTCATACCTCTGTATGTTCATGTAACAGTATGTTCATAGAAGAACCCTGTAGCATCTTAGGAAAACAATCTTCAAGAAAATCAACGTAAACTACAAAGCTGAGAACACTAACAGATTCTACTTTAAGGGACCTGATTATATAAAAAATCTGTGAGGCACTGTAAACCTAGAGGCATTAAAAAATGCTAAACAGAGGCACAAAATGTATGCAAAATTTGCAGTCTCCAAAAGCCCCAAGAACTACCTCTGTAAGAAGCGTCCTTTGGCTATGCAATGGGAGCTGTAATGTCTATACAAAGTAGATGGTTAAAAAAAAACCCAAACATATAAAAAAAACCCACCACATGAAAGGCAGAAGGGGCTTTATGAGTATGCTTGGAAATCAATCAATAGTTCAAATGTTTAGGAGGAGATTTTTCAGAGTCAGATAAAAGGTAAATGAGTTCAATGTTTTCTCACCTAAAATAATGCACTATATTACAGGAATTCTCAAATTTGTTCGCTACAGTAATATCAACTTGTATCAAGACAGGTAGGAGTTCATAAACCAGCAGTGCTCCCAATGCTATATTGGCTTTAGATCAAATTCTGGTACTACCAAAGTAAACAGCAAGATGTTTATTTAATAAGACCAGGAAGCAGCATTCTATAGTTTGGCATCAACAGTATCATCCTGAAAGCACCATGAAACTCATATTATTATTTTGTACATGCATAAATAAATAAATAAAACAAATATGAAATACTACAAGAAATGCAACTTCTAATTTACTAGGAACACTGGCAGCAGCAATGAGAGTAGGGACTGAGAAGCAAAGTAAAAAATTATTAAAAGTGAGTATTTGCTACCCATAAAACTGGTAACTCAAACCAACAGAGAGATAAGGTTCTAAACAGACATTTCAAAGAACTGAGAAGGAGAAATAGTAATAGCCACTTAAATCTCTGCCAAGGTTTTCATCAAGATGTTATGTATTCTTTATTAGTATACAAAAAAAGTCTAAATCCATGGAGTTAAAATTCTAACACAACTTGAAGAAAAATGTGCCCATCACAAAGTGAAATATGAATTCAGAGTATATCTAACTAGAATGTAAATTACACTCTTGTGCCAGGTGGTATATTAGGCTTTCTCTTGCTGCCAGCTGATCATCCTGGCACCCGTCTGCCAGGACTGCTTATGTGTCAACATAATTAAGTGACTGTATCTTTAGGAAGTACAGCTTCGAACTAAACATAAATAGAAAAATAAAACATACCTTCACTGTACGTCTGAGTGTTAACAGCACATCTATTCTCTCATCTTTTGGGATGTCGTTCATGCTAATGCTGCGGCAGATTTCAAATAGTTCTCTGGCATGGAGTGTGTACTGTGTATCCATTTCAGTGATTTTTCCATCATATGCTTTCCATCTCTTAGGTTGTGCACACTTCAGAAACAATTTGTATAACTCTGAGCTATTATAATCTGATCACCAGCTGAACAAGTGCATTATATTACATCAAGTTTCATCAGAGCAAATAGGGACTTAACATTAATGCTTGACTAATACAAAAGGCTAATTCTATTGTCAATATTTATACAGTACCTTTTCCACCAGAGCAAGTATTCAATTGCACACTTTGTTTAAAGTTGCAGGACATGAAAATTTTGACTTATGGTATATTAAAAGTAAATAATATTCTCCTACAGGGATATGCTCTACTTCTTTAAAGTGAATTTACTGACAGTAGTGTTAGAATACATTTGCTCTGTATTTAATCTTGTAGTAATAAATCCCTCTAAACTATCAGTAAAAATCAATGGGACTGTTGACTGTGTAAAGACTGCAAATTTAAGGCCTCAGAGTCTACTGCAGTACAAAATATCTCCAGGGAACTGTTCTATTTGTGCTAGTTATACAGATGGATAGAAGGCATAGACTTTGTTAAAGCTGACTAAGGCAAAGTATGAATTTACAGCTTATTGGATAATTCACCTAGCTTCTTGTTTGCTAACTTAGCCACATACCATATGCCTACTACTTCAACTGTCTCTCTGCACATCTTTAACTTTTATACACACTGAGAAAGTACATGGTGTCAGCTGCCCCACTCGGTTCAAAAAGTCCAACCATTCTTCTCCTTCAAGAGGGCTGGGTTTGGCTGCCAATCACACTGTTACATAGGGAGGCAGGTATCCAAATAGAAAGATACTCATTCTGTGTATTAATTGTTCTCTTTCACTGTATTTGCATCTTGAGTGTTCACAAGCACTTGTGAACTTTGCAGTCTCAGTGTGAGTTAACTACAGCAACACTTCATGCAGCATTCACATGCCTAGTATTTTTCTGGATATGACTCCAGCATTGACGTAATCATTATTTTGACCGAATATACAGACTTGCTATGGTGATAAGTCATAAAAATACCAAGAATATTAGATAGTTAGAACAGATATGATTAGTCACTACCACAATCAAAATAGAGCACTCCTCACTTTTAAATAAATAAATTGCAAAGTTAAGCAAGCAAAAGAAGGACAAAATAATTGAAAAAAAGGATTTAACACTGAATAACTGACATTTAATTATATTATCAGTGGGGGTGGAACTCTAATTAAAGGAGGAATTACTAATCAGAGGTCACAGTTGAGAGCCAAAACTGATTAAGAAATGCAATATCAAAACAAGACATTAGAAAAAATAAAACTCTTAATTCCTCAGTGAAATCTTTGAACTTCTGCAAAATTAGAGAGGTGATTTTCTCTCTCTGTCATGAAAATGGAGCATTCTGCTATAACTTCATGACTTTGTTTCACTGTCTTTGTATGGCACTAGAAATTCTAAAAAAACAGAACAAAAAAAAAAAAAAAAAAAAAACCCACCAATTTAGAAAGTGTGACACCCTCCTTTGTATGGTAGACTGTACCTACATTTGATTCTCTTCAGTGAAATCACTTTTATGATAAGACAGAAAGGTCATTTGCTTATGTGAGGGAGAATCAATGGACAGAGTTTACCCTAGGAAATGGTTATTAAAACTAGGTTCTTCTGATAAATTTGCAACAAACCATATATGACCTAGCAGTCTTGGTATTCCACTCTGCAAATGACCGTTAATACAGTCAAACTATATTATGATAACGTCTAAATTATTCAAAGCAAGACATCGTATCTGTAACTTCTGTATTTTATATTACAACCTTATCATAACTGGGTATTATATAAAATAAAATAAATTAGAAATTAAGCAGCTTTTTAGTGAAGAAAAAAAAAAAAAAAAAAAAAAACAATATAAAGATTTCCAGTATTTCAGAAAGAATCACAAGCTTTCTGATTTCAGGACTAGTTTCATATATTCAGGATTAATGCAAGAAAACTAAAACTTCAAGGGTTTTTGCCAGCTTTTTCCTGCGTTTTAGTCTGCTGGCAGTGCTGTGGAATTTACAATAATCCTGTTATCTGTATTACTTCAGAGAGCAACTACTACAACTGCACTCTGCTGCCAATGCATGAAAGCAAAGAAAAGCACCTGAGGAGAGAAACACACCACCACAGACATAGAGAGAAAAAGGTAAGAAAAGTTAAAAAAATCCATAGGATAGGGGCAGAAATAGCACAAAGTATGAAAGGTATGAACTGAGTGATAGTTAATAACTACACAAAATCCTTTAAAAAAATATTATTGCTGTATAAAAGCTTAATCAAGTAGTTCCTCTTCAAAATACAAATGCTGAAGAAGAATGAGTTCAGCATAAAAAAAGTACCCCCCAGAATGTAGCATACATACAACCAGTAGCAATCACTGTAAAAGCACACATGCATGAGGAGGAATATGCTTTAAGTAGCAAAGAAGGGAACGAAGGTTTCCATGGAGAAGCAAGTTTCATATCACATTGGCTATTGAAGCAAAGTGAAATGCTTGCAGTATTCAGATGTGAAAGGTGTTATTCCAACTTTAACTGGCAAGTGTCCAGATTAACATTATCAGCTAAAAGTTCAAGAAATACTTGAATAAGCTATAATCTAGCACTCCAACAATAAATTTCATACTACAGTTTAAAGTATTGCATTGTTATAGTCATAACAAACCATTTGAGATTTCCAAAAATACATTTATTTTTTAAGAAATGCAGAAATGGTTATTTTCTTTACCTCTAAGTTAGGCTGCTATCTATGTGAACAATTTAGTACAACGCTCAAAATCCTATAGTGGACATGATAAAAAAACATGAAAAGAAAAAGTTGCACTAGTTCAGAAGCTCACTAGATTTTCAAATTAAAAAGAAACTAGTCTCTTTAATGAAAAACATAATTCAAACATTTAAAATATGTATAAATAAATTAGTAGTAAGGTGCTGCAGAAAAATGTCTACTATTTGGAAAAAGAGAGCATCTCTTGTCTCTCCTGTGTCTCCTGAATCTCCAAACATCAATTGTCTCTAAGAATTCTGGTAGTGAAGAATATTTTGCCTCTGATTCCTAAAGGTAAGAAAACTGTATAACTTGTGATAATATATACTGGAAGTAATCTATATAGGTTAGGACAGTGAAAAGCAGTCCTTAAAGGAAAAATAAAGATAGAGACTCAGTTAAGAGATAAATATATTTACTTTCACTGTTCCAGGATTCTTTTTCTAAGAAGATAACAGAACAGACTGTAAATAGCAAAAGCAAACATTTAACATGATTCGAGGTTTTGATATCATTCCAAAATATGTAGTTTTATGGGTTTTTTTCACTCTTGAAAGCAGTAACATCACAGCAATAAACCTGGTAATACTGCCACCAACATTTCAGATAAGTAATTTGTTCGTAATGAAGAAAGGTAGTAGATTTTATCAAATCACTTTTTACAGCCCAGTTCCCAAACATCAGTAACAAAAAGAATGAAAAAAAGTCTCTTTTGGCCGAAACAGACATTTTTACTTTTTGAGCACTAAATAGTCAAAATTTAAAAAAAAAAAAAAAAAAAAAAAAAAAAAAAAAAAAAAAATGTTTCATAGTTATGTCACATACTATGAAAACAGCCAGAAAATGAACTGTTTCTTTTTTCTGAGGGGGTGGACTGCTGGGACACCTACCTAAAAAGGTCTTTTTTGTATTTTACATCAAGGTGCCATTGTATCTAACGCCATCCTAAATCATCTTTGTGTATGAATGCTCATCTTTGTTTTATAGATGAAAGCCTGAAGAACACTTGTGTTAAATTTCATCCTCAAAATTATTCAAGAATAAAATCTCAAGTTCTAATGCAACTGAAACTAGTGAATTAATAACTGAGTTCAATATGATGTAAGATTCAGTCAGAGCTCTTCTGGGTTTCTATCTTGTACATGAAAGCAGAGTAAATGCTTTCTTTAAAGACAGACATATGATGACCAGGCCTGTGCTCAATGGGGAAACAAATAACAAATCTAGTTTCTGAAGGATAATATTTCTCAGGGAAGAAGAAAGAATCAATTGATCTATTCTGGAGGGTTAAAGTTTAACTTTGCAAATACTTGCTTAAACACTTGCATTTACCTTTAAATGAAATAGCAAACTTTTCACTATAGAGAACAATGAACAGAACATACCAGAGGGAAAATCACTTAGTCATTAGTTTTGATTAGTGAAACTGAGTGTTTTTGAAAGAGAAGCTAATAAGCAGATTTTTAAAGTTTCAAAACCAGATTAGGAAAGAGCATAGTTTCATGCATGAATTCCTACATCATTGCAATGAACACAATACAAAATATAGAATGGTATGCAATATCCTAATGCTTTATAACCTCAGATAACCATTCTGAATTGTGAGAATTTGAGCCTTTAACGTTGTTGAGTGCCATCAGAATCACATTCTTTATGCAGAATTGTTAAATAATACAAAATTCATCTACTCAGTTCTATTGTTTTATATTATATATACACACCTGAGATTTACCATAGACATAGGTAGTTAACAGTCTTAGTGATGCAAGGTTAGTCCTTCAATCACAGGGCTAAGAAATTCTCAGCTTGGAAAAGTAAATGTACTGAACTGTACTGACATGAACAACGAGATAATCTGGATATTTATAACATTAGCATTCACAGGATTAACAAAGTTACAAAAGTTACTCTGATATTCTTTATGTTCAGCTTAAATTACATCACTGACCTTATTCAGAAAGTGCAGTATTGCTCTTTGTTGATTCTCCTCATCTGCATTTAGTTTGTGTCTCCCAATGGCAGCAATCAGCTGTGCCTCTTTTTCCAGAAGTCCACAAAATGCTGCCTTTCTTTCAGCTCCAGTAAGAGTTGTATTAATCCATTCGGTCTCCTCCCGCCTCCATACTACAGATACAAACATTTTGGGTATTTTTACAAGATGTTTTCCAGTGAAACTTCTGCTTTCATATTTAAGAAATAACTAATTTTCAATATTCGTTAAAAGCCAGTTTCTGTGTTAGGGAACTGATCATTAGGATTAAAATCATAGTTTTAATACATGCAAAATGGCCCAGAAATGAATGCAAATTATACAGATGTTCAGTGAGAGCATGTGTGTGTACCACCATTTCAAACTGCCAATTCATACTACAAACTCAAAGATGGGTTAGGATAAAAAGGAGCTCTATGTGAAAAAAAAGCGTTTAGCTCCTGTGGAAACATGCGATGAAATGGATTTCTTCACGATTTTGCATCTAAAATAACGGTTTCAGACTCAAACAGCTCCAAAAGGTATGAGCAATAGGAACTTTTCAAACAATTGCTCATCATAGTCACAAGAGATACCATGGAGATCTTCTCAACAGATTAAGGACAGCATCTTACTATAGTACCACTACTATTTAGTGCTGACAATATTACTGCTTCTCCCTGCGTAAATCAGTAAAACCTAAAGAAGTTTGAAGTCCTCCAAAACTGAGATAAAACTTGACTGACAGTCACGTTTAGCACTCCAGGTCTTACTAAATATTTGGGTGGTATCTTTTGCCATCTAAGGCAGAAGGATGCACATTAATAATTAGACAGATGTTGCTTTACTCTCCCTTTCCTCTTCTGCAGCAGAACCCTTCAAATGGAAGTGGCATGCAAACCACAAGATAATAATAACAGCAACAGGTGAATCAGTATACACCGTCTAAGAATCTGGCCTTCTGACTCTTAGGGTCAAATCACAAAAACACAGGTACATGCCGCCCTTACAAGTTAGACTACTTAATGACAGAAACATACAGATGTGTTTCTATCAGGGTTTATTTTGTAGTCTTCATATTTTTACTGTAAGTACTAGTACACATACTATATGCCCTTACAGAAATCTGTTAGCAAAATCAAACTGTGTTACCGAATCCTTTGCATACACTGTAACAATTCTTGGCTTTTCTGAAGAGTCTGTTCCATTTCAAATATATCTGGAGTTTTGCAGGGAATTTTATAAAATACAACACTTCAACATTCCTGAATAATCTCCCAAAGTGTTGTTATTGCTCCAGAACAGTTATGCAAAAGGAAAATCCAATGTAAAAAACAATCCAGTAAGTGATGTACACCTACTGAAAAAGTCTGTAACATCCTGTATCAGGTAAGATTAGAGGCAGGAGGAGAGAAAGGAGGAAGGTTTATTTTCTGCATGTTTTCCATTTAAAAACATTTAAAGTCATTTCCTTAAGGCTCTCCAAGATTTGGTATTAATATGACAGCTGTTTGACAAGTTCTTAGTACCCAGAGATATATTTTTAAATAAAGCCATTTCAGCAAACAAAAGCACTGTATAGAATTAATTTTCATGAAGCTTTATATGCCTGAAGGGGGCAGCAATTTCAAAGGTAGAGCTAATAAATACAGTAGGCAATTTTGTACTTACAGAAATGAAGATGCTGTCAGTTATCATCAATACTCACCTCCTGATTCACCATGTACATGCAATCAAGTTAAAAACATTTCTCTTAGATCATGTTTTACAGATATTTTACTCATTATTTTTATTTCCTTTTTTATAAAACAAAGAAGTTCATGCTTTTTAAATAAATAATGAAGGTCTCTATATGCAGACACACTGAATATATAGATAGATCTCTTTTACACCATACAGTCAACAGGCAAGTTTTTGTACCAACAGGAATTACATGTACTGGTTGACCCTGTAATAGTATCCCCCTGTTGTGATCAGGAGCAATAACCTTCACATATCTCTAGAGGACAAGTCTCATTCTATTACTGTCACAATGATTTAGCTTGTATAGACTGTTGACACTACAAGAATGTAAAAGTAGTTTCAGATGCAGGTAGAAAAAACCACAACTTCCTAGAACCACTAAGCTCTATTAAAATAAACAGCATGACTACAAGTCTCCATGTAGAGAAGCAACTCAACACCAGTAAACAAAACACAAACCAAAAAGACTGATAGCAGACCATTAATTTTAACAAAATGTTAAGAACAACTTTCACATACTGGGGTTTGTTCTGTTACAGTTTTGAAGTGGCACATGCTTTTTCAGGTTGCCTAGATGTTAAATTCCTGAACATGCAAAGCTGAAAGTTTCGTGAATCCGATGACATTAAATTAAGCAAAAAAGACATGTAAATAACCACAAATTTTAAATCTGAAAATATTGGGAATATCAGCACTCATTCACAGCTTTGTCTGCTTTGTTATTTCTATTGCAAATAAGAGTCATTACACTTAATAAAAAAAGAAAAAATAAGTGGATCATACATTTGATAGCACATTAGCTAGGAAGCAGTTTTTTAAAGAAAATACTGCAGGAAATCAGATACCAAATAATAGCACTTGCCATAAGTAGGGAAGAAAAAACTGTTACTTGAGTACCTTGGCTTTTGATTACCTAGTAAGACAACTTCAACAGGGCTTGACTCTTGTGGAGTGAAAAGCTAACCACCTATGAATAAAAATGGGGTAGGAAAAACAACCCCTAACAAACCACAAACGTCATGAAGATACCATTTACAGAATTCTAAAGTTTAAGAGCAGTAATATTTTTTACATTTGCCACAAACAGTAATATTTGTAAGTCATTTATACATTCAGACAAACTATGTCACACAAAGTATGAGAGCATTAAAAGATTAGGGTATAACTTGGGAATTCTTGAATCATGATCCTAAGATCTATTAATAACACACACTACCAAATTTATGCTCAGTTTATCATGGAAGAAATAGCTGGAATAGTTTAAGGTAGGTCATGTGGCTTTGTAATAAAGCAGGTAATCCATTAGGCCAGTTCTGCTATAGGGACAGTAATGTCCAAACTGACAAAAAGTTATACCATAAGCAAGCACTGTAGCCTTGGATAACATATGAGTTGCTACGAGCTACAATGCAAGCATCTTGTTTGAAAGGAGACATTTAAAAAAGAACTCTTGCAATGACATTATATGCTGGTACAAGTCCACTGCTTTCTATTACTTTGTTTTTCCAAAAGGACATTTTCTAGGTTTTTGTTACATTTGCAACATTATTCTCCTTTAAGTTATGTCAAATATCTGTACTATTCACCTTATTTTTCCAGGGAAGTTTAGAGATACTTGCCTATATTAGACAACATCCACTCCAACAGGAAAAGTAAGTCTTTCAAGACACCTTGTAGGATACCTAACAGATTTTAAAATTTCGACCACAGTGTTTTGTGAAACATGGAATAAATTAGAGCAAAGAAAAATCAGAAGGAGAAGAAGACTAGGACAAAAGGAATAATCTTACTCATGTACTGTAAAATTCTGGCCAAAAATTTAATCCGTTATAAAGAAATGTCTATCTTAAATGACGAAAGATGGATCTTAGTAGTAATTTCTTCATGGTATTATTTTCAGCATCCTAAATGTAGAGTAAAAGATAAAAGGAAGTCTGATCAAAAAAACCAGTTCCTATTCCTCTAGCCTGCCTGAACACTAGAGACGAATGGAAAAAAAAATCCCTCACAAAACCCCCTGCCAAACAGCACTATTCTACAAGCAGATTATTTCCTAAAAAGGTGTGACAGTTTTGGCTGGGATGGAGTTAATTTTCTTCACAGTAGCTTCTGTAGTGCTGTGTTCTGGATTTGTGATGAAAACAGTGTTGATAACATAGGGATGTTTTAGTTATTGCTAAACAGTGCTTACACAGTGTCAAGGCCTTTTCTGCTTCCAGAAATATATGAAAGACAAATAATTCTTTAAAAATGAAAGAAATTCCATGTAAGTCAAAAAAAATCAAGGAAGTAGCTATAAAAACATGTCAAAACCAGAAGAGTTTGTTTTAAACAAACTGTACTGCTGATTTAAGAGTATCCCTTTAAGAAAAAACTTACATTCTAAAGCATGGTACAGTAGCTCAAAGTCTTCTCTTGTTTTAGGGTTCAGTCTTCGTTCCTGTTCCTTTCTCAGTTTTTCATCTTTCTCTTTTTTTCTCCGTACCTCTTCTTGTGCTTCCCATACCAGCCTTAACCTTTTTTCTTCCCTCAGATTTTGTACTACATTTATAGCATGCCAACGACGGAAATACGTCTGTAATACTATTACCTATATGTGATATAATACCAAAGAATCATGAATTCATAACAATACAGAATAGGGTTTTTTTCTTAACAGTTATCTTTTCTAGCACATTTTTTAAGACTTATCTGGTACTCAAACTAATTTAAATGTCACAAAACCAGTCAGTACTGTTAGTACTGTACATTCAGTACTGTACTGTTAGTCTAAACAATAGTATGCTTACTTATTCAGGTAACTGCAGGAGTTAATCAGTGAGTACAGTGGAGAAAGTAGGTTCAAGTAATAAAGATAACGTATAAACTGCAATTTGCAATTACTTTTTTTTTTTTTCCTTTTTCAAATCTCTCCTTAAAAAACACCTTTTGTCATGTATTGTTTTTATTGTTTTCAGCCTTGTGGGAAGAGGTTCTCATTTTACTATCCATTTATATAGTGTCTAGGTTCCCAATCCCATTTGCAAAATTTCTTTTAAATTTCTCAGTACAAAAATCAACACACATCCACACAAAATCAACTGCATTTTATTTGTAAACAAATAATGAAAGTGAAATTACCAATGCTGTTATGACTAAACTTAAAAAAACAAATTTAAAAATCCACCTTCCAAAGCCGTGGCCATTAAAGACTAGGGAAATGTCTATACTAAGCTACGGGTGCACAATGCACAAGCCTGAGCTTCTGCCAGCTGAGTTAGCACTTGCACCACAAGCAGTTTAGCCAGGTCGATACCATGAGCTAATAAGCATTGTTCAGCATCGAAGGCTATCAAATACAAACCCACACTAATACAGTTATACTGTCTCGAGAGATATCTTAACCTAACATTTCTCTTGAATACGTCTTCAGCTACACTGCATTGTGCAAATCCATTCACTTGAACCAACACCAAGCTGATGTCTCTCTACTGTGCATTATAGATTACCTGCAGATACATTACGGATTTCAGTAAGTGGCAGTAATGATCAGAGTAAAACATATTGGCAGGCCTGAGGAAATGGCTACCTATTTGGGTTTCACTTCTACAAGACCCTTATTGCCATCAGCTCATGCTGACCAAGTAAGTTCTTACAGAAGACTTCTACCCAGAATAATATCAACCATGTCAATACAATTATCCTCGGACACTTGGGGAACAACTGTCTCTCCATTTAATTACATTCAAACTACTTTAAGTAATCAAATTAATAACTAGACCATTTACAAAGCAGTAAATGATGCTGGGTGTACTTAGGTGTGCAGTCACTGAATACATGGTTTTCAAAAAGCAATTTGGAACATCTAAATGGCGTCTTCTGTACAATGACTATACAGAATCTGTCATCAGAATCGCCTGCATGAGACGACTCAGTGCACCAAAGAACTCCACAGGCCTGTTGTATGTGTTTGAACAGTCACGTTCTACCTTAATGGCAAAGGAGGAGCTTGAACACAATCCAGAACAGAGCAGTATGCCAAAGGTAACCTATCAGGCCTGTTAAAAAACCAAACAAAGCCAAAACCCACAAAACCCATAAGCTGAATTCATGTCTCCTAAATCTTACCCATTTGAGGCCATATATTAAGCATGTAGAATCACAGAATCAGAATAGTTTGGGTTGGAAGGGACCTTTAAAGATGATCTAGTCCAACCCCTCTGCAATGAGCTGGGACAACTAGAGTGGGTTGCTGAGCCCTGTCCAACCTGACCTTGAATGTTTCCAGGGATGGGGCATCTACCATGTCTCTGGGCAACCTGTTACAGTGTTTTACCACCATGTCCTAGTTCAGCTAGGATAGGGTTCAGTTTTCCCAGCAGGAGGAAGGGATCTCCAGCTGGGTTATTCATACCATGCTGTCAGGTCCATCGTGGCAGGCGGGAACTTTTTCCTTTGTGGCTCTGGTTGTGAGGAGCATTGTGAGCGAGCTGTCTGTAACCATTGCAGTATTTCTCTGTATATCTTTTGTCTTGTTCACTGTTATTGCTGTTTATTGTTGTTATCATTGCTACTGTTGTTGTTCAGATTTCTTATTACACTGTTGTATTAAATTTCTTCTTATTTTAACCCGGGGTTTGTGCCTCACTTCCATCCTGACTGGCTGAGGGTGGAGGAAGGACAACGGCAACATGGTCTCCGGTGTCCGCAGGGCTTAAAACCATCACACACCATCATCATTAAAAGTTTCTTCCTTATATATACTCTGTACCTTAGGTCTTTCTAAAGAGGTCTTGAGAATGCCATAGGGACAAGCCTATTTTAATCCCTAATGCTCTATATGGAATCTTAACTGTCACTGTAAGTCAGAAATAAGTAAAATCACAATTATTAGCGTTTAAAAAACCACAAGGTCTCAAAAGTCATTAAAAACACTAATATTGTAAGTGAGCAGACACACGTTTCCCCCATATCTGAAAGATTACAAAAGGTGAAGGTTAAGCAGACATTTTGCAGCGCACTGTTAAATTCACTCTTTGAACACTCTGAACACTTATTAAATATTTAGATAACCTTTGTAATACTTAATTTAGATGAGAACTTACTGCTTCAAGTCTACGTTCATGGTATTCTTTGGCTGTAAGATACTTCCCAGGATTTATTAGCTTGTCAGTCATGTTTGACACATACAGGCCAACTTTAGCCATCTGTGTTGATGTTGTATTTTTTGTTTGTTGTGTCTTATTTATTTCAAAAGCCGTCTGAGGAAAAAATGCATGTCAGATTATAACAACATATAATGAGATGATTTTTTTTCTTCATTACAGTAAGTGGCAAAATTGGCTATTTATAACAAAAATCACAAGATTAATGATATTCATCCACTAAATACTTTCAGTTGCACACTTATCACTGATCTACTTCCTCATTCCTATGGGAAATAACTGTGTCAACATTCTATTTTGTTTGGCAAAAACAGCATTCTAAAAACATACTACAAAGCCATTACCTGTGTTTCCCTACAGAATAGCTGAATTCCTTTGTCAGGTTGCTTTTTGCGTATCGTTTGTGATCCTGCATTATGAAATTCAACTCCTGTTATCCTGTTCTTAAATCCACCCAGAAATGGTTTACAATAGGTAGGTCTTTCAATTTTAACAACCACATCTTGGAATGAATCAGAATCTGTTAAAATGGAAATTCCAGGATATTGTTCCTTTTAGTAACAGATTGAGAGTAGAGTATGATTATACATGATACTCATATAAAACCAGCACTTACCTCTTTGTACTCTGACAGTTATGACATCAGGCATGTGGTAATCCTGTTGAACTGCTTTCCCAGGAAAATATTTCTGATCAAGACATAACTTCTCAGACTGGATAGTTTCATCAAAGTCAGCCCTAATCTTCCTAAGAGCTTCATCATCCCCAATCATACTTCCTAAAAATAAAATCAAAATTAATTCCTATATGCCTCTCAAACAAATAAATAACATAACTCAAGTTAACCCTGAGATGATTTTATTGAAACACTGCAACACAGAATAATCATAGATTTTTGAGCTGGAAAGACAGTCTACTTGAAAGCTGAAACACTTTTTAAAGAGCTATCTAACATAATACTGTCACCACATAAAAAGTCATTCATACCACAACCTACTAAACCTGCTCCAGTTTAGACCAAATATACAGCAGCTGAATCACTGATGTCTTTCATACAATACTAGACATGCTGTTTATTCAAAGACTATATTCTGAACCAGATCTTCTTAACTCAAAGCTCCAGAAACTACTTGGTTTTGATTTAGAGATAAGAGTCTATCTGGCTTTGGTACAGGGCCCTTCCCAGGAAGTGATCACCGGCTACTGAGAATGAGAGCATCTGAAGGCAGCCCGGCCAAGAGGAAGGTGGTCAGCAGGTCCATACTCCAAAGGATGACTCACTGTGCTTGCCTGCTGAACGGGATGTGCTACTGTCTGAAGACCAAAGAAACGGGGCACTGAATTCTGAAGAGAATGTAACACAGACACCCAGAATGGAGAGGAACAAATGCAGGAAATGACAGAGTGTTTCAGGGACTGCTGGAGAAAGGCATGAAGAATGGAAAGGTGGCAGGTGACAGGGGAATCTAAGAGATGCAAAATAGTAAGGTGATTGCTGTGGTCTAGTCTAAACTGTTAGTAGCCCATGTACTCATGAATTATGCACTGCTGTTTTTCAAATGTGTGTACAAAAGACATACATATTCATGTTTCTGAAAATGAAGACCACTATAAAATGCTGTATTAGTCCATAAATTGCTACTGCATTTTGAGATAAAGAATACCTTCTTCACCTTTTCGAGCATGTTTTATATAAGAATTTTAAAAGACGCTTCAAGACCAAAAAACATGAACTGGGGGGG
>NW_020799092.1:58792464-58800187 GCF_003259725.1 Athene cunicularia
CGGCGGGACGGGGCGGGCGAGAGGGGAGAAGGGCCGCGGTGGGACGGACAAAGGCTGGCAGACCCGCCCGGCTCCATCCTGCTCCTGCACGGTTAACGGAAGCACCCCGGGGCCTCAGACCGTAGCACCTGCAGCAGCTTGTTGCTGCTGCCTCCAGGGCGGCCTTGCCCCACCTGTTAGGTTGGTAACGGCGCCGCGCACCAGCCAGCCCGGGCACACCCGCCAGCCCGGGCACACCCCCGCTCCCGACACTTGCCCTGGCCTACGGTGTGAGCCACAGCAAGGTGAAAGTCAACTCTTCGGGGTTTATCGTGACCTTAATGTAAGAAAACACCATTTTCCCTAGATTGTAGCAGAAATTGTGCTAATACGCAAAACTGTTCCTGGATATTAGGAAGAGCAGGTGTGTTTGGATGCTGACAACCCCAGCTGTGTGTCAGCACCTCGCTGCAAGATGTGTTCGGCTGAACAGTGGTGCTCTCCCCTAAGGAGTCTGAGCACTGAGGCTCCTGAGTAGAAGCAAAGACACAGCAGAATTATTAAAACCACATGAAACTGAATTTCTTGGTGTTTCGTTGTGTGATTTCTGAGGCAACTCTTGCAAGTGTTTCAGCACACTACAGGAAAACAGACTACACTCAATTCACACAACCATTTTAGAGGTGAAATAAACAGTTTGGAGTCACAACGCTAGGAGAATCCTGAAAAAATAATTGTATTTCAGCAGGCATATCCATAGTTGGTAACAGTATCCCATGATCACTGTTACCAAGTTTCACAGACTTTGTTAGGTGTTTGAACATAGGCCTGCTTCTCATCAAAAGGACAGAAATTTCCCATTACTACCTTTAATGCTCTTTTCTCTAAAACTTGGATCAAACTTGAACTCGGGGTAGAACAGAACCAGGAGTAAAAAGATAGCATGTCATTTTGTCACTATTATATAGTCAACTTGATTAAAGATGCAAACACATTTTCAGTTTGCAAGATTTTACATTTTTTTCTAATGAAAAGCATACATGCTGTAAATTTTTAAAAAGCAGCTTTCACTCATCCTCCCTTGAACACAATCAGAAATTATGTCAGAGATTAAAATGGAGTCTTTTCAGAACACAACTACTCCAAATAGGTTAAGCAGCAGATAGCATTTAGGAGTAACAAAAACCTCAGTACTACTGCTACCTGGCAATATGAAAGTTGTTTTTCTGGTTTAACAGGCTCTGCCTCTATTACATCCCATCCTTGCAAACAAGGCAATTTTCACTCCCATAATGACCTCAATCAGATGATCTCAAAGTCTTTTAAAGATCTAAAGTTTATTAACTCTTAAGTCTTTCAGTGATTTACCTTGCCATATTACAGCTGCTAATGATGAAATCCTTTGCATCATAATGTATTTCCAACATCGGTAATGGAGAAAAATCAAGTAAAATCATTGCACGTAGTCTCCAAATTATGCCTTTCTCGCACATTAATCTTAAAATAAGTAATTTGCAACATAATACTCCTAATACAGATTCTCTCTTGCCTGTAAAATATGTGTACTGTTTTCTTGCTACTGTGTGGATTTAAATATCAGATACACAGTTACAGAGTTAGTAGCAAGGTAAAAATTACTGCTTCCCTTCCTGGCAAAGATTTATTTTGAAATTAGCCATGTACAAGGACGATGTGAATTACACAACACTGTACAGAAGTCATACACCGTGACATCTCAAAATTGCAATGCAATTTCTTTCCTCCCTTTGTTCTCACTAACTGCTATTTAAAATCAATGCTACAACATAATACTAATTAAACACTCTTATGTAGCACAGCTGATTAATTTATGCCAAGATAATGAAACGAAATTTAACCAATGATAAAATAATGAAGTAACACATTGAGAATCTGATAAAAAGCTCTGGATGAAAAATCCTTAATAATGATTCCTACAGTTGGCTTCAGTAGAACCTTTTTAAGACTCAAGTTAATTGATTCCTAAATTAAAGCATTTTTGAAGGCTAATCCAGTGTTTCAGATAGAAAGGTTTAGAAATTATCCTGAGTTACATGAAAGAAACGCATATAGACCAGAAAAATCACTGGGAATAGAAATTAGGAAATATAGCTTAAAAAAAATCCCCTCAAGGTAGTAAACAACTCATATTAGGGTCTGTACTGAGGATATATCTGTGCATTTGAGAAAGGGAGAAGATACGGTCAGTTTTGATCAGTGAAGCTGTTTTAAGAGAACAGATATCAAATTTCAGCAGCAGTTGGCCAAGAAACTTTCTCTCCCCTGCAATGCAACTCATGAGCTTACAGGAAAACTATTCTCAGACACATGGCAAATATATTTTCAAGTGGAGAAAATGAGCAAAAAGAGTTCAGCTGATGTCTCATAACTGAGAGACCAGAAAGAATTCTAATAGTTGTCACTATTCTGGCAACTTCCCCCCCAGATATTGCATGCTAGTATCATACTAGACTTCAGGGGGTTTTATTTTATTTTTCTTTCTCTTACATCACCTCAATAGTTATTACCTAAAAGTTAATTTCTCATCAGACATCATTCGCCCTCATTAAAGTTTGTAATCCTTTAATGTTTATAACGTGAAAGTTGTGGGTTAACTTTAGCAAAGTCCTCTTATGGCATGCCATCTAGTGGTTTTCTCTCAGAAGAGACCAGCTTCTGCCTTTTCCAAGACTGAAAAAGTCCTCAACAACAAATAATGACACAAATTATTTTCCACTTTTTCACTCTAAAAATTTATGTAATTATAGTACTAATAGTTGAAAATAATACTAAAGAATGGAGTGAAAATTGCTAGAGTATACCTTAAGTATACTGTTTTTCTCTTCTACTGTCCTACTCCCCAATACCTTGATTGTACAAAATATTATATAAAGATGTAATTATTAATAATAATGATTTCACAGGTAAAATTATAGGCCTAATGACTATGAAAAACGTCTATGACAAAATATGTAAGGTAGTGAAGTGGTGCTCTATCATAAACGTTTAACAAATGCAGCTGTAAACAAATACAGTCACACAGCTATATTCCTATCTTTAAACTTGCAAGAACTTAATAGTACTGAAAAAACATGAGTAAAGGCAAATTTGCAAAGTATCTTTAGATCTTAGTCTGGATATTTTAATCGGGGCTTATAAACTTGTAAGTTAACAGAAATTTTCAAAAGAGTCTGGAACTGTTTCCATTGAAATGTTTGAAAGAACCTAGATGTGTCAAGAAAGATCCACTATTTTTTTCATACCACTACGTAACATTCAAGGTCACCAATAATAAACAATTAAATCTATAAAGTATACATGTTTATATACAAAGTCTTTGTAAGACCCCAGTACTAAAGTCTGTACCATGTGTATGATACTAACCTACCAGCTAACCAAGAAACCTGTTCCTGCTGTCACCTTAAGGGGTGGTCTTCCTTCTCCCCCTCACCCCTGCAATCTTGGGTTTTCCCAGTGCTTCCCCTGAGTCAGAATTAAGTGTTTATGTGGGCAGCGAAGTCAGCCAGTTCAAGACAGTGATTCAGCTGAAATCTAAAAAACTGTTATTTTTGGTAAGCCTCGTTTTCATTGCACGAGATCCCTGATCTCAGTATCTGCATAGTCATAAAGACCCTGGCAGTGGCTGGCAAAAATACACAACCAAAGGTGGGAGAGAAGGGCAGGATCATACTTTTCTACAACTTTTTTTTGATTTCAAAAGTTCTATAATACCTGTATTTGTTAACATACAAATACAGATTAAAAAAAAAAAAAAAGGATGCAAATACTCTGTTAATAATAAGTTATAAAAGGAAATACACCAAAGGTTGGGTAGTACAACAGCTGAGAATTTTCTTAAAACCATTTTTTCCAAGAAATGGGAAGCAGTCTTTAGATTACTAAATGTAAGTGGACACTGGGACAAAACATGTTTTTATGAAATTATCTTTAATTTAAAGACAACTGTCAGTAACAATAGATTAATAATTAACTTTTTTTTTTTTTTTAAACTTTCAAGAGGTTACACCATGTTGAACATTACATTGGCCATCTCCACTGGTCAGAAGGAGGTTCTTCAACTAGAGGCTCCCATGGTTTCCACTGTATCATTTTTCTTGCCAGGGAAAGCTCATTTTCAGCCTGTTAACAAACACCATACACAAATTCTTAAATTCTGTACAACTGCCGAAGTATTAAATGACCTCTATTTCAGTTCATTATCTCAGTGATGTCACTACCTATCACATTCACAGACCACCACCAGTTTAATCTATAAATATCAAAAGGAACTGTGTGTTTTGGGGGGTTGGTTTTTGTTTTTAAAAACCATATTGAATCACCCTCAAATACAAAGACAGTTTTCTTCACCTAGTCATTCCCAATGACAACTTCATAATTTCCAGTCTATTTGGATTATCTCCCAATATTATTCAATCATCTGCCCTTTACACTGATTTAGACTCTGTAAGAAGGTAGCATGCTATATATGTAAACATAATAAAGCAAATGTGTTGTGTTTGGTTTTATTACAGTCATCCCAATCCCTACATGACAATTCATTTTCAGATTTTACCTGCACAATGACTTCTTCTATGTGACCACTGTTCAGTTTGTCCTGCAGTTTTTGCACATCAGTCTCCTGTGTATTCAAATACATATAAATGAATGCTTTGTTTTACTGAGAAGTAGAAAGCCCAGATAAAGCATGAAAACAATAATTTAAGCAGATCACACTCTAGTCTTCCTCAGAACTACCATCAAATTAGCTGCCTTCTGTCGTTTTACATTATCAAAGAAATCTCACACACTTTTCTTATTGGAAAACAAACATCAAACTCTCAATGATAAATATGAAAAATGGATACTATTAAATGACATTCAAAGAAGCATTAGCAGCTAAGGGCTTTAGTATATATCTGGTAAGAATTTTGATCATGGCTTTTTACAAAATGATATGCAACCTTCCAGTTATCACCTTAAATACACAACAGCAGTACAGCACAGTTTAATGTACTAAAAAGCATTTTAAAATGTCAAAGGCAAGGACTGTGATATGATAATCTATCGGTAAGAGAACATGCATTTTTTAGTGCAAATGTGTGGAAACTACCACTGTTTTATGAATCTTAAAAAAAATGCTTTCTTCATATTTTCACAGAAAACATCAGTGAGAAATTATTCATTTTAATATACCATCAAAATATTCCATTCAATAACAAAAATAAACCTCAAGACGTAAATTATTTCTGAACTGATACCTGAAAGTTACATATACTCCTGAAAAACACCCATTCATTTTGAAAATCATTCTCATCCTAAAAATCTTTTCACGTGTAACGTTTATGAAACATCACTGTACTTACCGTTTGCACCAAATTAAATCGTTGATTTACAATCTGCTCAGTGTATTTCCTATATGCTGCATCTTTAGGAATATTTTTCAGGATGCCAAGGATTTTTGTGTACAGTATTCGCAGGCGCTGAAGTGAGCACAAGACATGGTTAGAATACACAACTAGAATTATTTAACTTCTTG
The DNA here is from genome assembly GCF_003259725.1 of Athene cunicularia. Lineage (NCBI taxonomy): Eukaryota > Metazoa > Chordata > Aves > Strigiformes > Strigidae > Athene > Athene cunicularia. The sequence goes on from NW_020799092.1 coordinate 58,797,998, forward strand.
TCCTACTTAACCTACTAGCTATCTATCTATACACAAAATATAGAGGGTTACGGTATTCAATCCAGAAATGTAGGATTAACAAAATAACTAACACTGAACTACAGGACTGTCTTGGCTAAGACTGGGATTTATCAGGATTGGGAAGTTACCACTATCAGATTCCTCAAGAAAAAAGGAAAAAAAAACCAAAAAAGTAAGTTGCAATCTGAAGCACATTTGATGCAATATGGAAACAATAAAAGCTGTGTTTCTAATACTAACCATACTTCTAAAAAAATGAGGCGAATTCATGTCTAAACAATCAGTTTCTGAAAAATTACCTGGGAAAGAAACAAAAAAAGCACATAAGCTACCAAAGCATAATGAGATTGATTTTATTTTTTTGGGACTTCTCCTAATGCTGGTGCAAAGCTCTGAGTGACAGACAGATCTGAATTAAACTAAAACGTGAAACTTCTGTTGCTGGATTTAAATGCAGTGATAAAGGACAGACAGGGTGGAAGAAATTGCAGCTTTTGAGCCATATGTTGGCTGGGTAACCGCATCTAAATGAAGAAGAATGGATTATCATATAGGAACAATAAAACATAAAAGCAGATACTGCAGTCAAAGAAATACAAAGCAAAAACAGCAAATGAAAAGGGGACTGGCATAGAATCTATACTTCAACTAAAGCACTGTTGATTTCTTTACTCATGGCTTTAAGTCACTGAAAAAAAAAATGTAGTAAACTCAGCCAGAAGTGTCTGACAAGGTTGTGGACTGCTAGAATCATCTGTACAGAACAATAATGATTTCTTCTATGGTTCTTTTTGATAGTGTTCTTAACTTTTGGTGGCAAAAGCATTTTTGAAATAAAATTATTGCATGGTAGGAAATTTCAAAGCATGAAGAAATGAAAGTTACTGAAGTCCTTTCAAAGCTTATGCCTCCTGAATATGCAAGAAAGATGTGGCAAACACAGTTTTACTATTGAGCCTGTGGAGATTAAAAAAAAAAGTACTCAATTGTTACAAGAATCACGTAATGTAGTTCCCGAGAAGCACTTAAGTGTTCCAATCTCAACAGTGCTAGCCATCACAGGGCCTTGAGGTGGCTTTGCACCACTTGGTTAGCCTCTATCATGTAAGACTAGCCTACCCTCTTAGTATAGGTGTAAGTTATTTCAGTACTTGTTGGAAACACAACATAGCAAGGCAGCAATAATCTGTATGCTTGTGAAGTAGAAATTATAGTTATCAAGAACCAAATTTAAAGATTTCTTTGCTTTTGCACTGGAGATAAAAGAAATTAAATACTGGTTCATAAAAGTACTTATACAAAGGAGGTTTCTGAAATTAGCACATGCGACAAAAAGTACATGTGCAAAGTAACTCCTAACGATATGAATTAAAACTTTAAGTAATTTGCTTCCTTTTATCACTGAGACTTTTTGACGCTTTCATTAAGTTGTCATTGCTTTAAAGTACACAGCATACCTACATACACAAATATGTAACAAAAACCTTTGATCTCAGTGACAATCCCCAATAAATACAGAACAAAACACGTGACATACCTCATGAGGGTTTTCAGATACAGCCAATCCTACAAGTCCAGTGGTCTGCACAGAGAGCATAAATATGTCTAACATACCAAAATATGGAATCCCATGCAGGTTACTTTGATTTGGCTCAACATACACCTGACGGGGACCGTCCTGGGCATAAGCCTCTGCCTCCCACCACACGCACGGGACCTCACAAATCTGCTGCGTTTTGACCGGCGCACACGACGGGGAGAGAGCGCGATAAGAGGGAGCAACTCACACTACAGAGTGGCTACTGCAAAGCCTCCCGGGTGGGGCGAACTCCGCTTTACCCACCTCCTGCTCCCACACGACGAGCCCGCTCCCTCCGCTAACGGTCGCTGCTGCCCCGCAAGCAGCTGATGCCGGGCCCGCCGTCCCCCGTGGGCTCGGGGGGAGAACCAGGCCCTTTCCCCGCAGGGCGCTCCACTCTCACTCCACCACCCAGGCACTCCCTACCCTCTCCCCAGACACGGGACGGGAGTCGGCAGCGCAGGACGAAGACGCGGCAGGCTGTCCGGCTCAGGGACCTCCGCGGCGCCTCACCTTCCTCAGCGCCCCCGCCATGGCTGCGCCGCGCGAGACGCCCCCTGCACCACCCGCCGCCGGGCGCATGCGTAGCG
>NW_020799092.1:58800237-58835362 GCF_003259725.1 Athene cunicularia
AAACGTTTAACAAATGCAGCTGTAAACAAATACAGTCACACAGCTATATTCCTATCTTTAAACTTGCAAGAACTTAATAGTACTGAAAAAACATGAGTAAAGGCAAATTTGCAAAGTATCTTTAGATCTTAGTCTGGATATTTTAATCGGGGCTTATAAACTTGTAAGTTAACAGAAATTTTCAAAAGAGTCTGGAACTGTTTCCATTGAAATGTTTGAAAGAACCTAGATGTGTCAAGAAAGATCCACTATTTTTTTCATACCACTACGTAACATTCAAGGTCACCAATAATAAACAATTAAATCTATAAAGTATACATGTTTATATACAAAGTCTTTGTAAGACCCCAGTACTAAAGTCTGTACCATGTGTATGATACTAACCTACCAGCTAACCAAGAAACCTGTTCCTGCTGTCACCTTAAGGGGTGGTCTTCCTTCTCCCTCCCCGCCGTGTAGCGCCGGGCTGCCCAGTGTGTCCCGGCTGTCCCGGTGTGGGGAGGGGATGCCAGACCTGCTGCACATCCGCGCCTCGGAAACTGCCATAGACTGGCCCGTGCGCAGTCTTTGTTCATGAGAGGCGTCTGAGGGAAAGGCAGCTCAGGTTTTGGATCCCAGTGCTTTTAGATGTGCTGTGTGTGCTGTAGCAGTATGTTACAGTTAATGCTTTGCTGTACTTAGGTAGATTTCAATATCCCTTCTAAGTATAAAAGTTTCCTATTAGGCTGCCTACGTGGAAGTGCTAAAGGTAGCTTATGGTCAGTTTGCAGAAGTTAGCAGTTTCTAGATGAGGAATGCTCTGTTGAAAGATGTGCTTACCAGAAATGTATCACACACAAGTTGTAAGTGCTGTTTGTTGTGTTCAGATTTTCAGCATGTTTCTAGTAAAGATTTGGTTGATGAGTTTTGTGTGGCTGGTGACAGTACTCGAAATCAGCTGATTTTTGCCAAGTGATAACTGCCAGTAATGAGTTTTCAGAACTATAAGTTCATAATTTCTGACTTATTTTTCAGAATGTTTTACAGAGTCCAAGTGTAGTCCAAGCTTCAGAGTTGATTTCAAAGCTCCCTTTCATGAGTCATACAGCTGTGTCAAGCCTTAAAGCTTCAGAAATATGTTTGGCTGCTGCTCAGAGCAGTCTTGTGTGATATGTACTTGGGAGATAAAGCTGTTTATGTCCACACAAGGTGAGTTTTTCATTTAGTAGATGTGATTTGAATATGTGTCAGCTTCTGTGATTCTTTCACACTGACATGTTGAGGGTTTGTAGGAGTTTATAGTACATGAATTCTAGTTTTCTGCAACATACATATAAAAAAATACTTTCTGATTGATAACTGATACCTTTTGTAACTAAGCATTTTTATGCCTAGGAATAGGGTCTAATTTAGAAATAATGCAGAAGCTTATAAACAATTAGGAGTTTATATATTTTTAGCAAAATTCATATATTACAAGGCTGTAACTGCATGTATGTCTCAGTCAGGTCTTCCTGAAGCTGATAATTTTCTACCTCAGAGATTAGTCATAAATATTCTGGAATTTGTTTAATAAGCAGAAGTATGCATATACCTTCTGTGAATTTTAACCGTGAGATTGATTTGACCAAGAAGTTATATTAAAAGTAGGTAATTAACTGCAGAATGAAAATTAAGCATCAGTGTAATAGAATATGGCAAATAGGTAACTGAGTTAATGGGATGAGTTAATAAAGCAAAAAGCTGTAAAATACTGACAGAAAATAGAAAACTCAGTTAAGGGACTTGAGAGAGTGGGAGAAAACAGCAATTAAAAGACAATTTTAATTGGTTTTATTGGTGGAGATGAACATGTTGTTCATCTGAAGATCCAGTTGTCTTATGGCCTAGCTGCTAAGTTAAAGGGTGAATTTTGCATAGTGAGTAAGATTTTATAATAATTGTGGTGTAACTTTCTATAGTGTTTATTCTGGACAGATTTATCTTTCTAATTCCTTTGGCCTGCTCCTGAGCTCCTGTTTTCTATAACTGGTAAACATACGCAACAAACTGAGTTTCAGAATATCATGGAGTTCTCCCTGAAAGCCAGCCTTTTAATAAGACATGCACCACTGCCATTCCACAACTAAAGCAAAGTTATTAATACAGTTTATATCAGAATTCAGAGTTTTGTGCTTCACCACTTCCAAGTGTTCTTTGAGATTGCATCAGAGAGACCTGGGGTTTCTTTCCAAGGCACTGAGAATCTCTCTTTCCTGTCAAAATTACATTGTTTAAAAATTTCTGCCTTTTTTATTGTATCATCCCTGCATTTTTACTTTCTCTGTGATAGTCCAACCAGATGATCTATCTTATGTTTACACTAACTGACTACAACACAAATTGTTCTGTGCCTGTCAGTCTTTAGACAAATTAGCTCAGTTAGCATCATTCAAACAGTAGTTCTGTCTGTTTAGACAACCCAAGCATGTGACACAGAGTGACACAGTAGGAAGTTCCCCAAGCTGTTTCAATAGATAATTTTTTTTAAAATATGACAACTTCAAGACACAAGAGGTAGTATCAGAGTACATTTAATAATTATCTGGTTTTGAAAACAAGCCAAAAAAACCCCTAAAACCACCAACACAGCATTTCACTGTTAATATCTGTGTAGCACTGGGTACTCTGTTAGGAGTATTATCCTGTGTGTTAATACATGGCACGTAGGCACCCTAAGAAGGCCTTGCTATAGCTGTGACTTCTCTTCCCTTTTTGGTCTCGCCAATGAATTTATCTCACTGGGAAGTCTTGTTAATTGCCATATACTTTGGTATCTGGAGAAGAGTCTCATTTATTCTGACTTTATGTGCATCAACATAGCTGACTGATGGATTTATACCTTTTAACTATTCAAGAGCAGAATCAGACACTTTACATAGCAATGCAAAATATTAAAAATATCTGAAAAGCTAAACAATACTGGGCTCATAACGTGGACATGTACAAGTTCTGATAGTGTCCTGGTTATGTAAAGGAAATGAAAGAATTCAAGGTAAGCAGTTAAAACATTTGTGTTGTTTATATATATTATAAATATACATTTTAGGTATTTTTTAATTATATAAGAATATATTTCTGTTCTTACCTCTTAGTCAACAGTAGAGCAGGGTCTCAGCATTGTTTCTGTGTGCATCTGTTCAGATTTTTTTGGAGGTTCTCCATGCTTACTTAGGTTGCACTGGCAAAAGAAGTTGCAATGAGTATTTATCATCATTAAATGGTTTCCTTGATCTTGTGTCCAAAGATGAGATGCATGTAGTGCCTGAGTTAACTTACAGTTTTAGAGTTCTATAAATGCAAGTGAATCATGGGGCGCAGAAGAGTTCACAGTGTACAATTTCATTTCATGAGAACAATTAAAGTTAAGTTGGAAGTTTGTTCTTTCACTTTGTTATATTCCCTTGCTGTCTGTTCATTTTGATAAAGATAGGAACTAATTGGTTAAAACTAAAACAGGATGGAGATATTGCATCAGTGGTACGTATCGAGCTTCTACATCCCGTGCTTGTGATTTAACTTGCTGGGTACAGCTATTCTCAGTGTCAGTCAGGTTATTCTGCTCTCGCATCACTGCTCTCTGTGGTGCTGAGCCTCCTGTTTCTCTGTCCAATTTCAAGGTACTGAATCTAGTCAAATAAGTACTGTAAGTGGCTGCCGTTGAATCTATAAAGCTTTGCATCCTAGCAGCTTCAGAGGGAGAGATGAGTGTTTGGTGATGTAATATGGCAGGATCTGCAACTAGTTAAACACTAAACCTCAGAATTGTTTTAATTTATGTGCATATGTTATCAGATTTTGTTAATGTAGCCCTTGAGACTAAGTTGGCAAATAATTTATTTTCTTAATGAGAGTTGTTGAATCAATGAGGGCACAGATAATCATCTTATACTGTTCAGACCTTGTGTTACATTTGATGAGATTTTAGAGAAGTCATGTGTAATACTTTCCTGTGGGTCGAGTCTGCTTATGTTACAGTTGTACAAGGTCAGACCTTAATTTATCTAGCAACTGCGTATTTAATTTTAGAAGTATCACAGGACACATCAGATTGTGGGGCACCATTCCTGGCGGTTCAAAATGCAGGCCCCAGAGTAACAGTGGCAAGATAATGGGTTGAAAAGGTGAGAATATATTATATGCTCGCCAATTAAGACTAACAGAGAAATAGTTTAAAACTGTAATATTTAATAGACTTGAGTCCAAATTTAGACTGCTATTAATTATTTTTTTTTGCTATGAATAAGCTGTTTGCATGTCTAAGGGCCTTCTATTTATAGAGAGCAAAGCTAGGATTGTCTAGTTTATTTTAAGGATAAGAAATCAGAATAACATTAACACTCACATAACCTTAACTTTATATCTATGTGTTTAAAAGCAATGAATGCTTGATACACTTCTTTGAAAAATGCAACTTCCATGATTAACAAGTACCTCAGGTTTTTTCAATTAAGAAACTTAATTAAGAGAGCAAAACTTTTTTTTAAGGAAAACAGCAAGAAGTAATGTCTAGTTTTTAGTCAGAAATGGAAAAAATACCAGAAAAATATCAGACTATTTAGAATGTTGTTTAAGGAAAATATTCTTGGTAATACAAAAAGTAAAACTGGCTTAGATTAAACATCTGCCATTGTTTCTAGTGATCTAGTGCCTGGGTCTGGTAAATGTGAAACTTTCCTAGGTGAATGGAAGAAGATTTTGCTGCTGAGCTTTTCAGCCTTTTCATTGTCACATCAGGTAATGTGGCAGAAATGTCTGCTGCTGATGTTCAGTGTACCAGCCGTGCTATTATATTCCTCTGTGATCCTAGTGGAACATCTGTGCTTCAGTTAGACCTTGTCACTTCAGCACAGCATATTACAAGCAGTGATACAGCAAATCAGGCTCTCAAAGCATGTATAGACCCCTGGCAGTGTGTCCAGCACTTGTGCTGTGGTGAGCTGTTTGCCTTATACTTACTCTGCCATGTCACTGCCACTTGCTACCTGACTGACTTTCTCATTCTATAGTATATTTTTAATTTCTGTGGGATAAGATAATTTGAAAACAATACACCCGACAATTCTGAAACACTGCTCGTCTGAGACCTTTCTGGTTAAGTGTGTATTCAGGCAGAGCTCTGTGTTGCCTGGAGGCATGGTCAGTCTGGGGAAGTAGGAGATTGCTGACCAAATGGGTATGGATGTTGTATGACTGGAAAAAAGAAAGCAAGTTTCTATGTTGACCTGGAAACTGATTTCCTCCTGTAATCTGGAGATAAATGTGAGGTAGAAAGGCAATATTTTTTTTCTGAAAATAAAAGGATTTTCTTATTAAATTACTATTCTGCAAGATGCTCTGTGCTCTTAACTCTACTTGGAGTCAGTGACGTTGTAGGGTATTGATCACCTTACAGGACTAAACCATAAGTGAACATCTTCATAAAGATTCTGTAATACACCAGAAGAGCCTTTTTTTCAGAGACTTTGCAATGTGAGGGTCTAATCTAAGGCCCATATTAGTCTTCAGGAGTCTTTTTGGTTCAGGCTCAAAGATAAATATAATATGATTGTCTGTACTATAATTTTCAGTTTCAGTTCTCCTAAGGACAGCAATGTCAGTAGGGCATGCAGAGCATGAAGATCCACTCATGTGGATCTGGTAGGGTGAGCATGATTCTTTAAAAAGATGCTTCAGAAATTTCAGCAATGGCATGAATTCTTCAAATGGAGGGTTTCAAAACAAAAGGTGTGAAGAAAGGGAAGATAGCTTGTGTTTGCCTTTAAGCTGTTGTGGAAGAAATACGAGATTAAGGATTTTACATTTTTTCTTAGTAAATTCCTTAATTTCTTTATTCCCAAATTTCCTTAATAAATTTTCTTATGTAAATTAACTGTTTGGTCTCATTTGGAGCACCTCCCAGCTACCAGTGAAATATTTAATTTATTCTAAAATGTCCTGTACTTTTAGCTGATGGTAGGAGATGTTGTAGATTAATTTATTTAGATACACTTCTATAACTGCTAGTCTAAGAGAGATTTTATCTTTGCTGTCTAAAAGGTTTGTCAGTCTTCAGAACAGTGTGTATTTGTGGGTTAAATGATGGAAGCCTTAAGGTGCCATGAGAATTAGAGAAGTGTTTATGAAAATGTGTAGATAAATGCTCAAAAGAACCTTGACTCAGAATTCTTGTGCCTGTCAGTGAAGTGCATTACCAGCAAGAGATGAAGAAAAGAGGCTCAGTTTCATGGCCTTACTGATGATGGGAATTTTACATTATGGTTTAGAAGAAACTTGTGGCAGCATTTAGAAAAAGATGGTCAGGTGCTTTGTTTTGTGTAGCTTTTTGAAGTTGCTGCTTTGTAGTACACCTTGGGAATTTGACATGGGATATCTTCCTTTCTGCATAAAGCAAACATTAAAAAAAACCCAAAACAAAACACAATTTCTTACTATTTTTTTTTTTCCTGCAACAAATTTGCTAGGCTTTCATAAGCTTGTTTGGATCCTAAGAGTTTCAGAACATTGTTACCATTGTTTTTTAGAATTCTAGAGAAGTTCATATTGTCCATCCTGTTCAACAGGATGTCAGTCAGTCATCATTCTCTGTAATTTCAGAAATCTTTTTTGTATGAGAAGTTACACCTAAACTTCAGTATGCCAGCAGATAACTGTGAGGACTTCTATATGTTGTGCAGCAGATTTAACATCAGGTAGCATGTGTAAGATTTTGGTAGGTGTGTCTGCATTGTGCTGACCAGTTCATCAGTCTGACTTGTGTGTGAAATCATTTGGACTGTTATGCTGAAGCCTTCACAAAAGGAAGGAACAGAGAGACCTTCAGAAAAGCATTGTCTTTTATGAATAACATGAATGTCTATTCTTCTAAGTCCCAAAAGAAAATGTGTCCATTAATATTTTTTTTATTATTATTTGTGGAAGATTTTTACAATTAGAGGTGGCAGTTCAAGACCAGAGTTGTATATTTTTTCCTTTGAAGAAAATGGGACTGAAGTGGAAATTTTTGTCCAGTTTCCTTCAGATTGTCCATCCTTGCGGTTAAAAACCTGGGCTGCAGTTCCAGCACATATTGAAAGAGGTGAGTGTTTTGCCAATTATCAGGCCTAGCATAAAGGACACAGCCAGCATAAAGATGAACCAGTAACTAAACTGTATTTGATACAAAAGGGTGAGCACATGGGTGAGCGCTGGGGGTACAAACAAGTCAGTCAGATTATACATAATTGACATCAATTCCACTGACCCCAACAATGATACTGCACAACCAACAATGGGTGGAATAAATGGTGAAATGCAGTTTCCCATAGAAGGGACAGGAGACAACCGAGTCAACAAACCAAACACATAAGACCAGGGAAGCCACATACTGAATCTCTACACAGCCTGCGTTTACAAAAGCCAGACCTGACTGGAGCCCAGTCCCAGGGAGGCAGGAGGTCCTTCCCCAACAGGGAACTCTGCACAGAGCATCCACCTCACAGACAGACACTGCCCCTTCCTGCAAGGGGTCCCAGCTTTTATCCCTCAGTGGGACACCTGACCCTTGTTTACTTAATGCAGACACCTGGGGCTCCTTTACCCAAGGCTCTCCCTGCAAGGCCGGCCACTCCCTGGGGGGAAGCCTAAAGGCAAACTCACCCCCCCCTTTGGGAAGGGCTGTGGGAATCACCCATATGTCAACCTTAATTTGGGGCTTGGGGTTGAAACGCCAGCATTTCAGTGAGGAAACTACATTATGTGGGAATTGGAATCCAAGAGACCTTTAGCTTCTGAGTTAACATGACTCTATGTCCTTACTAATTTCATTTTGGTTTGCAAGCTGTCTCATAATATGCCAAGTAGTAAGATATTTGTGGACGGGATTATAACCTTGGCTGTGGTGCTTTGATTGACCTATTACTTATGGGCACAATGAAGAAATCAGTCTAAAAAGAAGTCTGGTTAGCACTTTCCCTTGAAGATCTTTTTCAGAAAACGGACTCCATGTATTTTCTACAATGTTCCTTTCCTATTTGCAAAATGACTAGGACAGCACACAGTGATTGTTCTCTGAGAAGCATACAACAGATGCTTAGTATAATTAATATTTATGCAACACTTTAAGTGTTATGTGTGGTAGATACAGTACATTAGTGTGAACTGTAGGACTAATAGTTGAAAACTTTTTTAAAAAATAATTCAGCATCTAGTGTCCCAAGTCTGATTAAAGGACAAAGATGTTAAGCCACTAAGATCAAATCAAACAGAAAAACGTTGGCAAAACCCAAAGCAAAGCCCACTTGTAAAAACCTAGGTAGGTACAGCTAGGCCTATATTAAGTTTTTGTTCCTTATATGTCTTTTATGATATCTAAATACTACACTTTACACTTCAAGAACCTACAGGAAGATGTTGTAAAGAACATTCCTGAGCTTCCAATTATAATTTACTAGCAAGGCATTCGGTTGATGTGATATCATACATAAAAAACATAGTGAACATAATCCATAGTTAAAGTTGACAATATAAGCAGACTGAATTTAAGCTGATGACTGTAGTTAAAAGGTTTGACATATTCTGTTACTGATCCAGTGAGCCTTCCATATACTCTCACACCTTGAAAATAATAACTGGCATGGCTTGACCATCACCCGGGTTTGTGTTCCAAACTCCTGTGAATGTCCATTAAACTTCATGACTGCAGAAGTAATGCAGAGACTCAAAGTCCTTAGTCTTCTTTCTTAGACCATGATTTGGCAGTGTAAAAATAAAGCAAGATTTGCAAGTGCTTGTGGTTTTGGTTTGGTTTTTTGTTTGTTTGGTTGGGGGGCGGGGTTAAATATATGATCACTAAAAGTGATAATGACATGAGGCCATTGTAATATTTTGTTGTACAACTACCTGTGAAGTCCAAAAATCTTGTACGCTATTATAGTAACATAAAGTAGGTTTTGCATTTGGTATTGTCTCCCTCAAATCCCTTACTTTTTCGTTCGAGAAAACATCCCCATTCAGCTCCAGGAGTGAAGTGAATACAGGTTACAGCTGAAAACTTTTCATAGAATCAGAGAATGGTTTGGGTTGGAAGGGACCTTTAAAGGTCATCTAGTCCACCCCCCTTGCAATGAGCAGGGACATCTTCAACTAGATCAGATTGCTCAGAGCCCCATCCAGCCTGGCCTTGAATGTTTCCAGGGATGGGGCATCTACCATGCTTCTGGCAACCTGTTACAGTGTTTTACCACCATCATTGTAAAAAATGCCTAGTCTAAATCAACTCTCTTTTAGTTTAAAACCATTACCCCTGTACCCTATTGTTGTAGGCCCTCCTAAAAGGTCTGTCCCCATCTTTCTTATAAGCCCACTTTAAGTATTACAGAACTGGATGATGTGTCACCACCTAAACTGTAATGACATGCTGTGGGCTTTGGCATGTCGAAATGCTGTGTCCAAATGGCTCTGGTTGGTGGATCCATCTTGCATCTGCTGCCAGTGCCACCCTGCATGAAGGAAGTGGGAAAAAATGCTTTTTCCCCATAAAAAAGAACGAGTTCGATCAGAACTTCTCTGAAATAATTTGATGTTTGTGTAAATCTTGAATAAGTACAATGTGTGAACACCCTTAAAACTGGTTGTGTTTAATTCTGAACTGCAGATGATCTGTAAATAATTCTCAGACAATTTGAGTATTTCTTTTTTGTGTCTATAATTTTAAAATGTATATGTTTGTGTTCATTAATTCTTTGTGAATGCCTGTTTGATAGGAATAATTCATGAGGTGATAACTTTGTTTACTCTTCGTTATTCATGCTTGCATGGAAATCATATATTCACTGAATTGATGACCACAGCTTTCTAAAGAGGAAAAGGTTCTTTTATGGTTTACAAATTGTCCAGTATTTTTCAGTAGATGACAAATGTAGTATGTGAACAATAAAGAGCTTTTCCCAAATGGCGTGTTTAGACTAAATGTTTCCAGGGTTATTTTCTTTTCTGTCACCATTTTTCAACAGGAATTTTATAATTTTTAAATAGGAAAAAATTCACCAAAACATTATTATATTAAATTTATGGAAATACCTGATTTTATTATAAAAAATACTTTAAGATATGATCTTTAGTGGTATTTTTTTGTGTGTATTTCAAAATAGCTCATCATTATAGCTCACTGTAAAAAATGGATGAAAGAGAAGATTTGGATGAAGATCTCACTGAGTATGCCATACAGCTTAGCATTCAAAAATCAAATGGGGCCAAACCACCAGTGTCTTCCAGCTATAATGACAGGTACTGTCAATTCCATGTGTTAGAGATTATACCATATTTTAACAGTGTTTTGAGACATCAATATTTAGTTCCTTATGTTCCTAGTTTGACTATTACTCCTTTTTCTCAGTGGAGCGCTGTCTGAAGCAATGATTGAAAAGAGTAAACAAAGTAGAAATGTTGATTTTGTTTTTCTCAAACATTTCTAAATCTCAGACTTTAAAGACAATAAATTTGGATTTCTTAGTAATCTGTCTGCTCTGTAATTGTCCCAGTCTTTCCCTGTGTACTTGGATACATACATGTACAAGAAAAATCCAAACCAGAACAACAGCAAAACCCACAGGTGTGTTCAAGCAGGGTTTCATATATGATATTAATGTTATGGTTAAGAATGGTTCTCAGGATTAGGAAAGGTAGGGCTCAGCTGATCTATAGCTTAGGGAAATGAGATTCACATGGCTAAACTAATACTTTCCTTGGCTTTTCAGGCCAATTACCTTCTTATGAAAAGTGTACGTGTCAAGCAAAGCTAAGTTCTGTTTTAATAAAGCTGTTCAGCAATAATCCCATAAATACATTTTGTAGATTGCTCAGTCTGAAGTAGAAGGACGTAGAACTGTAAGTCTTGGGGGACTGTTAACCTTTCCTCATTTCTTATGGGATCTCATGAAGGTTTGGGTCCTCATGGGGCTGCTGTTGTAGGACTGGAATCTCCCTCTTCACCGAAAGCTCTCAGCAAAGCCATTGGGTACTCGTGTTACTTAGCTTCTTTTTTTTTTTTTATTAAATCTGATCTATTTTTTAATTGTTTTTATCACCAAAATATCTCAAGGAACTAGCAGGCACCAGCCTTTAAATTCCATCTCATGGAGGTTTAAGTATTGCTAAAAACATTTCAACTCTTTTTCAGGGAAAAGGGTACTACTGATACCATCACACTCTCCTTCATTGGTGAATACTGACATTCTGACACTATCACATTCTTATTCACTGTCTAAGGTTTCTGAATCTGAAGGGCTTGTTTCTGTAGTGTGGGGAAAATACAGCTTTTTAGTTCATGTCAGATTCCTTTGCCAAATTAGTTGTTTTATCACATCAGCCTGCAGCAGGAATTGTGCCTAACTCAGGAACTTTGAATACTCTGAAGGTCCACAGAACAGGTGTAACGTAAGGTCACAAGGCTAATCAAGATTGTAGCTGATGTATTCAAAGAAAAGTTGGCTCAGATGAGAACCTAACGGAAAATATTGAATAAATAATACAATGCATCTACTTTTTGTTTATATTTTCTATTTCTGCTCTTTTTTTTTTTTTATAGTTTTGTACCACCTAGTGAGGAAAATAGGAAAATTGTAGCATCCATAAAGCAAGGTAAAAACCCTAAAATAAAGTAGTCCCTTCACAAGACTGAGCTTACCTTGTATTATTTTTCCAACTGCATCTCATTTATCTGTTGGATCTTTAAGGTCAAGTATTTGGGCTCCAAGAACTTGTGAAACAGAAATATGCTTTGGATGAAGCTGATGAAAGAGGGTGGTTTCCACTGCATGAGGCTGCAGCTCAGCCAATTCAGCAAATACTTGAAATCATTTTAGACGGTGAGTAAGATAAAAATATCTCACAAGATAAGGGGAGCAGCACAGAAACAGAGAGCGATAAACAGCCATCCACAACAGGCTAGAAATGTTTACTAAAAAAAGTATGATCAGATCCTCCATGGAGCATCTTGCTTATGTTGTTTAAATATTCAGGCAAATTTTCTTTTGGGAAAGTTGCATCAATTCACACTAGCAAAGAACTTGGACCATTTTTAACATTTTGTTCAGAAACCTACAGACACAGCAAAAATCACTGTTCAGCATTCACTGTGTTTGGCAGTACTAGTTGGGTTAAGTTAAACATAATTACAAGTAATTTTCATAAAGGCTTAGTATTTAAGGATTTCTGCTTTATGTGTTAACAGCTTTGTGCTTCAATTTTGTTTTATCTTTTCTCACTTTTTTACCTCTAGCATCTTATAAAACAATGTGGGAATACAAAACATGTGATGGAGAAACACCATTAACTTTGGCAGCAAAAACTGGCTTTGTGGAAAATGTAAGAACGTTGCTGGAAAAGGGTGTTTGGCCCAATACCACAAATGACAAAGGAGAAACTCCACTTCTCATCGGTATTTGCCTCTTCTCCCCGGGTTTAAGCAGAGTGAATGGCAGTGCTTTCCCTCTGTTGAGTACTCACCTGAGTACTCCATTTTGCTTGTGTGGTTTAAATGCTGGTCATCTTTTTAGATGAAAATAAATGCCCAGCACTTGATGAAATGTACCCAACATTCAGATCAGCACTCATTATGCTTTAGGTGATCACTGAGCTCATCTTAAAGATTCTCCTTCAGGTAATTGTTGAGCTTCTCCTAAGAAAATTGAACCTATTTTTTTTGTTCAAGGTACCTTCTCTGTCTCTTCAGGTGCTATAAGGCCTCTACCAACCTGGTCCTATTTGACCATTTTAAGATACAAGGATGGTACAAGAATAAGCTGTTGCTTTAACTTGAATGTACTTTTTCTGGAGGTCTGGAGTTTTTTGGAGATTTTTAGTTTCGTTAGATGATTTCTTCAGGAGTAGACAGGTATTTTCAATTTCACAATCTCCCATCTTATTTCTCTTCCCTCTTACGCTGAAAATAAGCTTCAACTATGTTTCTAGGTAATACCCCAGTCTAAAGAAAGGTAATTCCTTTGGAAGATTTTATGGTATTTGTAGACTTAAATAAGCTTTACTGTACATGAGTAATTTAGCCATATTACCTTTAATTTCTTTTGAATGTCAAAACATCTTTATTATTCTGAAGAGAATCTGAAATACAATATAAGAAAATACAATATATAATACAATTATCAGTATTAAAATATTCAGCTCTGAATTGTTGACTTTCTTCAGATGTGATTACCGTATTAACATTTTAAGACCCTGAGGCATTTCTAGAAGGTTCCTCTGCAATGTCTTGCTTTGCATTGTTTCAGCTCTTTTCAATAATTATGTCTGTAAAACTTTAAAGCTATTTTCAGCCCTTGCTTTTAATGAATCCTGCAAAGAGTTAACTAGAGCTTATGAAAAGGGCCTTTCTCCCTTATAATGACAGTTTATTTTCCTAAATATTTATCTGTACAAACTCCTGAAAATGAGGCTTGTCAGCTCTGTATTGTTTGTTATCCTTTTTATGTTTTTGTTTTACTTATCACTGAAAATGTAGAAGTAGATATCGTTCATCATACATTTCAATCTTAGTCGAGTGAAATAGGGATCAGGTGCTTAACACTTAATAGATGATGCTCATGGTTTAGTTACTCCTTTTAATATTAAAGGGCTCTTCAGCACAAAGTTAAATGCTGAAGAAGTATCTATCTAGTGCGATGACTTCTGCTTCCAGGTATGTTTGGTAATACGCTACTCCAAAGCAGTTGTGGATAATTATGAAGAGTGTTGCCTCCTAAAAAACTTCTTACTTGTATAATGGGACATTAACAAAAGTTAAATTTACTAACCCTATGACACTGATCTCCTTCAGCTGCCTCACCAGCCAGAGAAGAGATCTGCTATTCCAGAAGGTAGTTAATTAGACTCTTACTCAGGATCACTATAATTATGTAAATAATTTGCAGGTGTAGTTATCTGTGAAAACTTCAAACCTGGAACCTCAAAGGGCAGAACATGGCCTTTAAATATGACAAATGTCAACTATACTTTGGCTGACAACAGTAAATGCTAGGGTTAGAGTTACTGGGTGACAAAGTCACAAGTGGAATTTTCTGGGAACACTGGAATGTTTGCACCAACTTTAGAAGTAAGGATTGTGTTCAAATATTATGTTATTTTTATTGTTGCTTTTCCTTGTGATATACCTCCTTCTGCTTTCTCAGAATTGAAGAGGTGCTGCTTTTGCCCTCTGTGCTCCAAACTGGCATATTTTCTAGCTTGTATTGGTTTACCTTGATTTCCCAGGCAGCTGATATTAGCATTTATTTACCAGTAAATTGGATTCTCAGACTTCTAGGACTGGAACTCTTTTTAATTTCCTCATATCAGTACACAAGGAAAAGCTTTTCTAAACTTATTAGATGTCTCTAACTTTCAAAACAACATAACTGAAAATGTAATTTTATTATTCATTTTTTAAATGTCTTTAAGCTGTAAGAAGGGGCTCTTTTGAAATGGTATCCACTCTGATTAAACACAACTGTAGTATTCACCAGCCGTGCGTAAAACGTTGGTCAGCAATGCATGAAGCTGCAAAACAGGGACGCAAAGACATTGTTGCTCTTCTTCTGAAGAATGGTGGAAATGTGAACCTTAGGGATGGATATGGAGTAACGCCATTAGGTGTTGCTGCTGAATATGGTCACTGTGATGTCCTGGAGCATCTTATTCATAAAGGTATGTAGTCAGGTAAAAGGGAAATACACTTCTGCACTGGCATACATCTTGCCTGGTTGCTCAGGTGTTTTAGGGTGATCATGGAAAAGGAAGGAAGGAAAGAGTAGTGATGAAGGAGAAGATTTGGTTTGTTGGAAGGAAAGGAACCATATATGAGTTTTCCTGCTAGAATGAAGTGATGCTTACACATTTCCATAATGCATGTGAGAGGATTGGCAGAGTTGATAACAGTCCATTTCAGTCAAGAAGGACTTACTGCTGTACAGTAAGCAGTATTTCTCTTTATTTCTCTTTACTCCCCCGCCCTCCCCTTCCTCCCTTCATTCATTGTACAGAATTATTTTGGCATTAATTAATGAAATGCAGTATTTTTGAAATATGCCAGAATTCTTTAAATTCTCAGTTATAACACACAAGGTCAAAGCAGAACCTGCTCAGGTGAGCATTTGAACATGTATCTGTACAACTCTTGTTCTGCCTTTGAGTTTTAAATTTGTCACAAGAAGTATTTCTTGTTTTAGTAAAGTTTTAACTTAAATATGTCTGAAAACTAAGAGGAAAGTACTCTGGGCTTATTTTTATGATGATCTGCAAATATTTTTGGATATAGTTATAAGCTCTGTATTCTGTTTCAAGGTGGAGATGTCCAGGCCTTAGCAGATGATGGTGCATCAGTACTGTTTGAAGCAGCCGGAGGTGGTAATCCAGACTGTATAGCCCTTCTTTTGGAATATGGAGGAAGTGGCAATGTGCCTACTAAGGCAGGACTGCTTCCCATACACAAAGCAGCTTATGAAGGTCATTACTTGTGAGTATGAGCTTGGACTTATATTTTCTTTAAGATGCAGTGTGGCACAAGGTCATATTGAAGAAGACTGTCATAAACTTCCAAATGTATAGATCATTTGTATTTCAGAAGTGCCTGCTTTATCAGTTTTATTTAACTTTTAAGTGTTTTTTAGCATAAACAAAGCAAAATGCAAAACATACGCCTTAGAACTAAGTTAAAACAACTTAAACAAGAGGTCCTATTTGACAGTGCTCAAAACTGGCATTTCTGTTCGGATCTTCCTGTGTAAAGTGTCTAGCTGGTAATTTAGTATATAGCTGGATGAGGGTAATTTTCTTCATGCAGGAAGCGATGCCTAACTAGTTTTATTCACTGTTTTTTAGGGCCCTGAAGTATCTCATTCCGGTCACGTCCCAAACCTCAATCCAGAAAAGTGGGTTAAGCCCTGTTCACTCTGCAGCAGATGGCCAGAACTCGCAGTGTCTAGAGCTCCTCATTGAAAATGGTTTTGATGTCAATACTCTCTTGGCTGAACATATTTCAAATAGTTATGATGATGAAAGGAAAACAGCACTTTATTTTGCTGTTTCTAACAATGACATTCTTTGCACTGAAATATTGCTCAAAGCAGGGTCAAATCCAAACAAGGATCCTTTAAACTGTCTTCTTGTGGCAGTGAGAGCTGGCAACCATGAAGTTGTAAGGCTGCTTCTGTCTTACGGAGCAAACGTCAATTGCTACTTCATGTTGGTTAATGATACGCATTTCCCCAGCGCCATTCAGTATGCTTTGAATGATGAGGTGATGCTGAGGCTGTTGCTCAATCATGGATATAATGTGGAGATGTGTTTTGACTGTATGCATCAAGATATCTTTGGAAATTCTTTTGTGTGGTCAACTCCAGAGGAAGAGATTCTCCCTGGGTGGACTTCTTCTGTAGTAAAGGATAATCCAGTAAATACATAACCTTCCTTCATTCTCTTAATTTTGCTCTTTTCATTAGCCAGCTTTAAACATTCCAGATGATTATGCAGAATTAAGATTAGCATACTAGCAAAATTCTTTTTTAAAACACTCTAAAGATAAACCAGCTATTTTTCATTTTCTACTCCGAGATAGAGAAATTTATGTACATAGAGTGGTTTTAGTTTGAAGTTCATATGTTAGATATTTAGGAAGGACATTTTAAGAAATCATGGGGCAGGATTCTGGAATTTCTGTTTCTGTCCTAACCAACAGAGTAGGTGTGTTTCCAAATAGGTATTGTTGAACAAAACACTGCCACAACTTATAGCAATGTTATAATAATTACTGTCTTTCAGGCCTGTACAGACAAACTAAGGTATCACAAAAGTTAAGCATGGAAGAAAATGGCTTTTAAAGTTACCTACCTAGGCATCAATTTATGACTGTTAAAGGTCACTGCTAATACTTTGTTGAAATTATCCTGTGTATTTGCTTTAAAATGTGTTATTTTGCCATTCTTCAGCACAGATTTTGAAATTATAACTTGATATGTTTTCCCTTTCAGTTCTGTGACTTTATTGCTGTTCCCTGGTTGAAACATTTAGCAGGAAAAGTGGTTCGTGTTTTTATAGATTACATGGATTACGTTCCTCTATGCACAAAAATTAAGTTTGTATTAGAAACACAGAAAGAATGGACGGAGATACGTCAGATATTGGGTAAATATCTAACTTCCAGTTAATGATGTTATGATTTATTATAGGTGACTTTAATTGCTTGTGTGAAGTCACATTCATGCGAAGTGTTGTAGAAGTCCCAGTATGTACTAGCTAAGATCCAGGTTGTGCCTGTCATCCAGTCCTCACATTGAGACAGATCTTTATCTATTGTCACTGGTCCTAAATTGATTAATTGGACTGGAATATGGCAAACATGCACCTGGTGAAAGTTAATCTCGTAAGGAATGTCATTGTTGTGTGGGAAGCCCTTTTAGTTAAGCAAGACAACTGAGGTAATTCTCAAACTCATTAACCCATGTAACACCAGTCATTGCACAGATGTGGGACAATTGAGGAATATTGCTCACACTTCCATCCTTCTTTTTGCTTCCTTGATCTCTCAAGTCTATTAATCATTCAAAGATTATTGTAAGAGCATGTTTTAGATCCCATTATGTTCAAGGTGCTAGGTGGTGACAAAGAGTGGGCCATCACAATCTGTGTACCGTCATTTCCTAACTCCAGTTTACATGATAGACATCTGGAGTTGCCATTACTAGTACTATAATTGGATAATATTTTTAATGTATGCTTTACTTTAGTCTGGACCTTTACTTTACTCTTCACATTAGTCTGGACCTTCTACCATTGGTGACACCAGAGCCACTCACCTTAGGTGAAATGACCAGTTTTCAACTATCTTAATTTTTAAAAATATATTGGAGACTGTATTAAATGTTCTCTTTGCATGAATTAATTTTATTTGACTTTTAAATTTAATTTAAAATAGAAATTGATTTAACATCAGCTGTTAAAAACCAAAATATTTAGGTTTAAAACTTGTACCCCATATTTAAATTTGCTTCAGTAATTTTCATTGGCATGCTGAGGAACTCCTTTTTGTTAGTGTCACAGGAACATCCAAATAATTTGCTAGTCTTAACTATGGTGAAAGTTTTTGTTATGTTCAGGAAGGCTAAATTAAACTGAGCATTTTGACTGATGTATATTCTGGTAAGATGTATTTGTTTAGAAGACTCAACAGGCCCAAGCATGGTAAAGTCTGGTCCTGGTGCCTTACTGATACAGCAGAAATGGAAGGTGCTGTGTCTGGCCTCAACATGCAATTTTTAAGATGTGCACCTAGGGAAAGAAGAAATTATTCATCAGTTACCATTCATTATGCTAAATAAAGTCCTGGTTTAGGTGTTCAGATGAGTACTTTGGAAACAGTACAGTGTGCATATTTCCAAAAGTGAGACAGTAATGTTAAACAGATATCTGACAGAAAAAGTTTTGCTAGTAACATCATTGTGTATCATCACAATTCTGATGTGAAAAGAATGGTATTTTATTCAGAAGTGGCAAAATAGTAACATCCCAAGGAAATAGATTTTTATATTAATTTTATTAGAGCATGTTTTGAGATTGTGAACTAGTTTACGATCATTGTTAATGGCATTGATTTTTCCACCATTTTTCTCTCACTATTGTTTTTAGATAACCCTCGCCCATTGAAACATCTGTGTCGCCTGAAAATACGTAAACTCTTGGGGTTAAGGAGACTCCAGAAATTGTCATCCATGAAGAAGTTTCCACTTCCTCCAGTTCTCAAGAACTATATCCTATATAAAGAATATGATCTGTATGGAAAAGGGATACATTTAGAATAGTTTTTTAAAATAACTGTATACAATCTATAATTTGACTCATTTCTTCAGTATTTTTTGCTAGCTAAAGAGCTGCTTGGTGTTTCAGATACATTCACAACATTCTGATATTTGTCAATAGTTGTTTTATGGGAACAAATTTTTCTTCAAAACTAGCACACTAAAGCTCATGTTTTAGCACATCATTGTACTATCTGAATATAGACTAAAATCAGAATAAGGACGCTATAATAGTTATGTAGAACAGTACACTCTAAATGGGAATTCAGATGAATAAAGGATAAAAGAATTTTCATGATGGACTTGCCAATTAAGATGAAAAATACAATTGCTGCTCTAAGTTTGTGGCATTAGTTTATCTATAAAAGATAGTAAATCTCTAATTTAGCCTGGCAAAGAAGGTTAAACCATTAACTGCACATCTCTGTCACGTCATTGGCCTGAAATGTAACACATCATGGTCCTATTATAAAATTCTCCAAACACTTAAAAGATCCTTTTAAGCTATGTTTGCTCCCGGATATGACTGCTGTGTGTGCCAGTACTGCATGTTTCAAGGCTTGGCAAAATTTGAGGGTGTCCTGGTTCAGCCAGGATAGAGTAAAGTTTTCCCCAGCAGAGAGAGGGGGAAGGGATCTCCAGCCGGGTTATTCATACCATGCTGACGTCAGGTCCAGGGGCGGAGCCTTTTTACTTTCGCTTCTGGTTTTGGTTTTTGCCATACACGTGGCGGGTTTGCTCCGTGGTCATTTAGCGATATTTCTCTGTATATCGTTTGTCTGGTTCACTGTTATTGCTGTTTATTGTTGTGACCATTGATACTGTTGTTCAGATTGTTCTATCACTCTGTTGTATTAAATTTCTTGTTATTTTAGCCGGGGTCTGTGTTTAACTTCCGACCCGACCGGCGCGGGTTGGGGAGGGGCAACAGCCACGTGCTCTCTCATGCCGGCAAGGATTAAACCTTGCACATTAAAAAATTGGCGCACCAAATGGGGAATTTTAATTTTAATTTTTTTTTTTAATGTGCAGCTATATCAGTCCTCTGTGGGTCTGTTCTTCCTCGCAACAGATTTACGGGAGCAAATGGAGCGAAAATTACTAGTCTGGGACATGTAGAAGGTTGAACAGAAGGCTCAATTGCTGCTTCTGCTCTCACTAGAGCTACTATACATAACGCTTTCCAAGACATATCCCCTGGGGGGGCGGTTCCAGAAATTTTGACCAGGATGAAAATGAGTAATTTGGTCACTTGTGAAACATTTCTAGGTATCTGGCATCTGAGCCAGGCCCAGGTGGCTGGTGACTCCAGGCATGGCCTGAGCACAGAGTCCCCCTGAACCCAGCATGGCTGTCAGCAGTAAGGCTCCACTGGCCAATACATCCGGGACGTAATAAGCTAAATGCATGTATGCTCCATAACCTATAAACTGGTATTTCTATGTGATAATTCCTAAACAGAAATACACATACTTTTAATGAAAACAGTGAGCACGACACAAGAATCTGGGTAGTCACGTATCTGATACAGTATACTGCAACCAGCAAAGGAAACATGATCAAATAGGGCTTTAGACAGGAGATTTTAAACCCTTTCTGTGGCTAGAGCCAAATTCCATTAGTAATTTTAGTTCATGGGCCAAGGTTTATATTTAGGACTTTATACACACTTCAGGCAATGGTTACATTGCCTGCGGCATCAAAGCATTCAGCTCTAGGACAGAGCATTGCCCCAAGTGTTTTAACATACCATGATAGTCTAAGTCTATCATTAGGTAAGCTAAAAAGACATTATATTGTGTTTATCTTTTAAACAATACATCCGGGCCATTTTTTTTGTTTGGTAGCCTGTTACAGAAGGTGGCCTAATCCTGTTCTAAAGCTTTTCCGTCCTTCAACATTGAAGTTGTTTATTTATTAAAGATTTCCTCCCTCCTCCCCCCAGATGCTAAAGGAAGTACAACATTATGAGAAAGCATCTTTAAGGCTTTCAAGGCATCTGTGAACTGTATGGAAGCATGAGGGTCAGGACTTTGTTTTGAATGAAATATAAGCTGAGATAGACACAGAAAGAGAGATATTTACCCCTGTCATGCTTATGGCACCAATAGAAATTGGACATAAGTTTTTTGACTCATGTTTTGTAGCCAGACCACTGAATACTGCCTTCATGGTGTAGAGTAGGTGGTGGTGGGAGCAGAAAATGTAACTGGTCCACGACTGGCGATTGTGTGAAAAGATGCAAAGGCAGCAGCCCCAGCTGGAAGAAGAAATCAATAGGAAAAAACTGCTTATTTTTTTCCCTGCTTGGACTGTGATTGAACCCTTGCAACACTGGGATTTAATTTTCTCTGCTATTTGGGTGTGACTCATGGGGTGTTCCACTGCAATCCAATTCCGTGGCATGCCCACCCCATGGGCGACATTGGCTGGAAGTAATTAAATGCCCTGGCATTGATTCAGGCATGATCTGGGGTAGGGACTCCTGTCGGTTTGGGGACAATGTTTGAAAGCAGAGGTATCACTTGGTCTCTGTTTCTCATAAAATCTGACACAAGCAGCTGCACCAGACTGATGAGCTCTCCAAGGAGCCAGACATTCAGCAGTGGTTACGTCAGCCCTTGCAGCACCGGCGACATGGACTTTGTAGCTGTAAGTGTTTTCATAGCTCGGTGAAGGACCAAACCACAGCTATGAATTCTGCATATGACCAGCTATTTTATCTAGGGACAATAATGTTGTGTGTCTTCCATAAAACTTCCATGCACTGGCTACCATCTTATCTTGGGAGCTGGCACGTCAGATCCTTGTTCTGGGTATTAAGGGTGGGGTGGGGGGGTGTGTGTGGGGGTCAGTTTTACTGTTCCACTGCAGCAGACGGTGTTCTGGCTGGGGCTCTTTGTGCCTGAGCCCTTTGTGCCCTTTCCCAGACTATTGATGCTAGTATAGGAGTCATGCATGGAAAAATACAGTCATAAAGCCACAGGCTCTTTTGTGGGGTAGAGCACAGGAATTTTTTCTGACCCTTACTGGTGGCAGAAAAAGGCTTCTAAAATATCCAGCTTTTAGCTATGGTTTGCATGGAGAAAAATGGCATAAATTTATGAGGGCTTATCTCTGTAGAACAGGTCTCACCTCTTGCTTTCGATCACTCCCTTTAGTATGCACCTAATCAACAGCCTCTTGCCTTCATCTCTGTGCCTTCTGTGTAGCCAGCTTTGCCTCCCTGGTGTACTCTGCCTGCTGAATCAGTCCTTTTAAAGCCTCCCCCCACTGTTTTTCTCTGCAAGCCTTAGGACTGGTAGATCTCTGCTCAGGAAAATGGTATCAAGAAAAGTAATTTCAACCAAAGTGATTTTCAGCCTTAATGGCCCTATTCTGGCCTATTCTCTTTCTGACCTTTCCAATGGAAATTGTTTGTTTAGGCTGCAGTAATTAAAGCTGGCACATTGCTATCCAAGTTGTCTATCCTTTGGAGGCCTTTTCTGCACCCTACAGATAATGACCTTGATTCAAAAATACACTGGCTGTCTCTAAATGCATGGAGCAGTCTTCAGAGAAATCCATTGCGATTCTTTACCAGGACAAATGCTGGATAAATCAGAAAGAAGTACATGGGTAAGTGCACCAAATTACTATATAAATATTTTAAAGTGCATATTGCAATAAGAAGCATTTTCTCTCTGAAATGCTCCCTTAAGTGTCACTCGCACCAGCAAAAGAGGTACTTAGATCAGGAAAAATACTCCCTGAGGAACCTGTGGTTTGTGGTTCTCCTGAAAAGCTATAAAAATATATTAGTAAATTATTAGTAGTCATAAGACTGATATAACAGTGTAGCTCTGGTGACATGTGATATAACAGTGTAGCTTTGGTGACACGTCCAAGACATTTACATTTAATTTTCTAAATTCACATTTTCAGTAGAAACCTCTACATTTGATCTCGCAAAGCCAGTGCCTTTTGTCTGCATATTCTGTGCATGGTAGATATGGTGCCCAGAATTCCTATCATCATTAATATTTAAAAACCAGATATAAATTAAGACAGTAAAGTAGACAATTTACTTAGTACTGCTGCTTGTATTTCATTCCCTATGAATTACATCACTTGTTTATATTGCTGGGATCTCCTTTTCAAAAAAATCTTCATAAAACACACACTGTTAAAAAAAAGTGACCAGAACTAAATATAGAAATAGGTACCTGTACTGCTTTTTGTGTATAAAGAAATAAAGCAAATTTTTTATCTGAATGGCAAACCGTAGGTTTGGCTAATTTACATAGGCGAGCCTTCTGGGACTAAGGCATTCAACAAAGGACTAAGTCCATGCACTTTTTATAATTGGTTATAATTTAATAACTGCCTGACCTGGACATGCAAATACGGTATATTTGCAGATACCAACACGAATAATATAATGCTTACATTGGCAGATGTTACCTATTCTGTTATGCTTTTTTGGAAAATAGGCTAACTGCACATGCCTAAACAGCATCCCATTCAAACTGCACTTCCAAAACCCACGTTTTTTGTGCATTCAGCAGTTCCTCTGTTACTTTCTTTGCAATACAGTGGCCTCTCCTTCCTGTCCAAACCTGTTGAGCAATATCGCAATGTAATTCCAAACAGCTGCTGTGATCACCCTATGTCTGTACATCAGTAGAGACTGAAATGATTTCTATATATAGTTTGTAAATCTGTTGGCAATGTTTGTGAAGCACACTGGGATTCTTCCTGAGGGATAAGAACAGCTATATGAAAGTAAGAGCATTAAGATCATCATTGTGTACAAAGCAGTTTATCTTTTTGGTGTGGCAGAAACTGGCACCGAGGAAATGGCCAGTCTACAGAGATGTGGAGAAACACTTGCTCTGAGCAAAACCCTGACAGGAATAGTTTGTGCTGTCAAAGATAAGCAGATTCATCTCATGTTGCTGTTTCAGAACAAGACATTGTACTGACACAAGATGATTAAAAAGTGTTGGCTGTGTAGGAAGGAAAGAAAATTGGGAATGGGAATCATGTTTATTCAATAGAATTTATTTGTCCCCTTTGCCTTCCCTATTTTAGTGTGATTCAGGTAGGCAAAGGGGGCAGGTCTGCTGCACGCTTGGCACCCAGCTGCATGCCTCTCTGTATAATCAAATAGACCTTCAGGATTTGTGCCTGAAGGACACTGGGTGCCTGTGCAATGTAGGCAGTGAGTTTTTCTTCTTTTAATCAAAGGTTGAGGAATTTGGTACTCTAGAGCGTTCTTATTGGCACCCAGATGCATATTTCCCCAGGTGCTTCCCTGCAGCCAGGTTGACCTCTTGACTCCTCTTCCAAGACACATCTTTACACTTTTCCCATCAGCAGCACTATCAGAGCCCATTCACTTCTTCACTCGCTATGTATGACTCTTCTGTCTTCTTGATAAGCAAGGCAACCCAAACACCCCTGCCATCGAAACACATTAGATTAGTTGTGGCCCCAAGGCTTGTTTGTATATAGTGTTGTATATTGACTTCTGGTTATGTCTGCAGCAGCTGTTGGGAATGCTGTTTTCAAAACTAATCTGAGCAGTCAGGCAGCCCACATGCACATGTTTTTGAGTGAAAGCTGATCACTGTTTGTGATGGGTCTGAGTTGTTAAGCTACGATCTGGACCACGAATCTGCCCTCCTGGTAGGCTGGGGTGCACTACACAGGAACAGTGGGAAAAGTCTGTCTCTGAGTTAGGAAGCTGAGTTTGATTCCCAAGCAAAGACTGGGCGTGGATCAGGGTCACCTTTAAACTTACCCCAGTTTTTGTTTCCCCAGCATGGATGAAGGGAAAAATGTTTTTCTCCCGCGTGACTCCCTGTTTACGACATCACCAAGAGAGATGGACTGGACAACAGAATCATCTGGCATAGAGAAAAGCAGCTGAAAAATTGTTCCTTCAAATGCCTCCAGTGCATGCTTTATCCCATTCTCTCTGCTGATACCACTGTTAAATGTAGGTGATGACACATCCTTTTCAGGAACAGTATGGTGTCCACAATTTTCACAAGTTATGCTAATCTCCTGGGGGAAAGAGCTACAGCTTGTCCCATCAGTCTGCCTCATGGTCCTGTTTAGATGCCAGGTTGCTGACCCTTTGTCTCTCCCAGCAGATTTGGACTCTGCATCCAACCTGGGCCTGTACAAGCAGTATACGGAAAATGAGACACATTACACACACCTCTCAGTTGATACAGGTGGGAGAGGGAAGGCAGGCAGCGCAGAGCAGGACAGGGAACGTGTGAGGAGGGCAGGGAGGGAAGGTGAGGTCAGGGAACAGGCTGCAGAGGCGGGAGAGGACAGCAAAGGGCTGTGCAGAGGAGGCAGGTGATGGGGGGTCTGCAGGGCCAGGGCTGGAGAAAGCAGCGCAGCAGCAAGGAGACAGGAAAGAGTCTGATGGGAGAGCTCAGGGGCTGGAGCCTTGGGGTCTGCCTGAGGGGATGGCAGGAGGGAAGGAGCTGGTGGAGAAATGAGGGGTGCAAAAATGATGGGGGAGGTGAGAGCAAGCACTGTAGGCAGAAGGGCAGTGGGAGAGATGAGGAAAACCCAGACATGCTGTGGTGCATTGTTTTTAATGTGCTCTATGGCAATTGGACCTGTTCCTGTAGCGTGGGACTGCAGCTCGGTATGAGCCAACGCATCTGTCTGACAGGCTGTCCTCAGGAGCCGTGACCGAAATAGCCACTGTCCTGGGGCTGGCTGTGTCCCGCGCCTGAGGACAAGGTTGTGCAGCCCTCTCTCCTTCCCTGTAGCTTTACTTGCACTCACAAGAGTGGAAGTAGAATTTAAACTGTGGGCTTTGTCCTGCTGGGGGGTGACTACCACCCTTTGGGTTTTGTTTGTGTCCTTTCAGTCATTGGGCCA
This sequence comes from Athene cunicularia, assembly GCF_003259725.1. Classification (NCBI taxonomy): domain Eukaryota; kingdom Metazoa; phylum Chordata; class Aves; order Strigiformes; family Strigidae; genus Athene; species Athene cunicularia. Next base: position 58,825,971 of record NW_020799092.1, read on the forward strand.
ATGTGCCCAAAGTGTGGAAATGTGTGAGAAGCAGTTTTTTTGGGTACAGCTTGAAATAGTTAATTGCTTGGAAAGGAAAAAAACCCCACATTTAGAAGTGCTGATTCTTTTAAAACCAAGGAAATAGATCACCCAGGCTAGAAAAGATTGAAAGTCTTGTCGGTCGGCAATCTAGGGGCCACTGAGTGGGGTCTGTTCCACTCAAAGCTGGGAACCTGTGTGCCATGTGTCTGCAATGGCAGAGCGCACCCTGCTCCTATTAAATGGGTGCTCACGGTTCTTCTTATTTTCTCTCATTTTATCCCAGGTCCTGAAGGGATTAAAGGAAAATTATTAAAGGAACCTTTTAATAATCCTGTAGATTGAGTGATGAGATTTTATGGCCTATATGTGAAACGGTTTATTCCCTGCATACAGAATTTCAGCAAGACATTATGGAGATGAGTTTTCTGGGTTTTGTGTTAGAGAAGCTGAGGCACTTGGGAGGATTTATCCTAAACAGCCATCAACGCAGCCAGTATAAGCCTGCCCTCAGGTACTGCGTACGGCTCGTGCTCTTCTCTGCAGCCTTCTGTGATGAAGTTCACTGTGCTACTTCACCAGCACAAGGTCTCTTCCTAAGCTATTTTGTAATGGTGTGATTGATCGTGTAGCCTGGAATGTGTAACAGCATGCTCAAACTGCTATTTTTTTTTTTTTTTTTTTTTTTTTTTTTTTTTTAAAAATGTATAATGCCTGAGAAATGGGACTGTGGAATGAGAACAAAAAGTTTTAGGCAGGGATGCTAATAACAGGAAAATACAATCACTCCTGTCTTTGCAGCAGAGTTCCTCTCAGAAGTTGGATGAGTCAATTTAATTGTAATTAAATTATTTGAGTGTTAATCTATGATCTGAAATGTTGAAGTGGTAGGTGGCTTCAGCAGTTTCTGGTGCCCACAGGAACTGAGCCCTGACCAGCTGAAGTGCTGCATAATGCCAAATAGCCCCAAACAAGGAATCCTAAACTCCACATTAGTGGGTATTTTCAATCTTAAGGTCTTTGTACCTCTGTTCTTCCTCCTTACAAAGGCAGTAACACCTTCACATCGAATGAAGGGGCCAGTGGAAAAATAAAGCCATTGGTACTCTTGATATGCTGGTGAACGGGGCAAAACAAAATGCTGAAAGGCTATTTAATGTGCATGATCTCTACTGAACAAGAGTAAAGGTCTTGGGGACTCCTAGGTCTAAAATCAAAGTACATGATTACAGAATGATGGAATTAAGGACCGTGTTTCAGTGCTCATCAACAAGCAAGGACAAATATTATCCTAGCATTTTCTACCTGTGAGTATTTAGCTTTACAGTCTTAGCATTCTTTTTGTTTGTCTAATTTGGCATGTGCTAGAGCCTTATTACCTTTATTAAAATTGTTCTAGAGAGGGTTGATGGGTCTTCACCCTTGGCCATCTCCGTACAAAGAATGGGTCCTAAATTACCATGGGTGACATGTATAGGATTAAGAAAGGATCCCAAACCTCTTATAACTGGCAATTTCTCCCTTGCTTCAGGGGAGAAATACCTTGTCCATCTTTAGTAGCATCTTTAAATTCTCTTATCTCGTGGCTGGAATGGATGTCACTGATATTTTATATACAAAAAAACACTGGTCCAGTGTTGTATCATACCTCATAGTATCATTCATGTTGCTGCCAAGGACTGGACTAAATCTTCCTTTGCAATATTATTTTACGAGTGCATGTTGCTTTTGAAGTTCCTTTGAGTTTGGAAAATCTGAATTATACATAGAAAACTTCAAATAGACAATTCAGGTATCCATATGTTTGAACTTTGTATTACAGACTCTCAGCCCAGGAAAATTCAGAGACTTGCAAATTTTGTGGTATCTGAGGAAAAAAAGAAAAGCAGAAAGCTCAGAATTTTCTGGCAAACAGTATGTCTGAATAGATTTCATTTTAAGCAGCATGTTTTTGCTTTTAATATTGTACATATCAATGTTGTACATGTCAACATTGTACTAGTAAAATGTAGCACATTTCTAAAAGCATTTCAGTTTCAGTCAGCATTTTCCAACAGAGTGCAAATTTTCTAACCAACTCCATCTAAACATGATTTCAACAAAATATTGTCTGCAAGAATGCACCCAAGGACATCAATTTTATTGTGCTGCTTCTCTAACTCCAATGATAACAAAGCAAACCATTGTCCTAGACATACTGAAGAAATAAAATTGTTTGGCGTCCTGTTATATACATTTAATTAATGCCAAAGTCAGCATTCACAACACAAAGTTAAAAGAAAAAATCTACTTACTATTTTTTTCTGCTATTTCACATTTTACAGAATTTGACCTAAGCATCATTTCTGCAAGTGCAGCTGAAAGAATGAACAGAACTTCTGCTGACCCATTGACTTGCTCTAGGCACAGGTGACCCATCACAGGATCTTGTACCATGAAGGTAACACTCTTAGCTCCATAAGCCAAACTGGTTTGTATCTTCCTCCTTTTTATTTTATGAAAAGTTTTGGCCAATGTAAATGATCTACAAATATTTATTTTAAGATGTACAATATTCTTTAGTCTGCTTTACTAATGTATTTCTTGTGTTAGGGAAGACTAAGCTTGTAAACTTTCATCCCACTTCTTGAGCAAGCTAAACTGAATCAAGTTCATATAGAAAAATGACCAAAGGATAAATCTAATTTCTTTATCAAGTCTGAAAGTCGTGCTTAAACTCTTCTCTCCCTTGTCAGTAAAGCAATATGCATAGTAATAAAACTAAATGAGTAATTTGGGTTAACATCATACATCAGGTTTCTAATCCATACTAACCAAAAAGAGATGGATGTTGGACAAGAACAATACTTCAAATTATTTTCACTTACGTTTCCATTAAATAGTGGCTTGACTATCTAAAAATAAATCCTCTGTATATTATCATTTAATAAGGTTGGTATATGCTGGTATAGATGTGCTCCTACTTCCCTGTGTGAAAACCAACCTTTTCTTTGTCTTTCCATCTTCCTCTCCCTCTTAACACAGGTTTGCAGATATTGCTGACCTGAACATTTCAGAAAATGTTGCTAGTTCACCATGATTCACTGTTAACAGAAGAATAAAACATTGTGAAGTTTAACCTTTCATTCTGTAGTTTCTCACACTGGAAGATACCTGTCTATAAAAATAATAACAGAATAATATATCATTTATTATCAGACACGATAATGTAGATAGACATTTAAAATTAGGGGCACTCTCCAGCTGCACATCAGTCAGCTACAGCAAGCAATAGCCATTAACTAAAATAGCCACTAGAGGCCTTCATTTGTTAGGGGCTGTCAGAAGACAGAGCCCCGCTGCCCACCCGGGACTGGTTCCCCCTAAAGCTCTGGGGGACTCTGCTTACTCTCCCAGCAGAGCAGTTCTCCGCATGAAAAAAAAAAAGTCTCACAGGAACTCCAAATGGACATGTCAAGCTGATTCTCCCTCCGATCACCCTCAGAAAAAAAAAAAAAAAAAAAAAAAAAAAAAACAGGCGAGGCATGCCATTGCAGGAGCAGTGCTGCCCACAGGCGCTGGCATGCTGACCTCCTCCCCTCGGGCTGCCTTCCCACCGATCCCAACCTCCCGCAAACACCTTGGCAGGATAACAGTGCGGTTCCGCTGGAAAACCGTGAGAATGAGAGGAAATCTGCTGCACAACAGCGAGGGTGTTTTATTTCCAGCCCCTGTGGCAGCTCAGGATTAAATGGATTTTCATTGTTCTTTCTCTACTGCAGTTTGGACATGAAGTCAGTGTAAATGTGCCCAGGGTTTTATTTGCTGCTGCCCCCCCCGTCTGTGAGGCTGGTATTCTCCCGCTAGCCGCCTGCTCTAAATATGGCCATGGCCAGTGTGTCAATAATCCCCCTCTTTAAGGGACCTGCAAACACTAGTGTTGGGACATTCTTACTGTTCAGATGTCTAGCTGACGTCTGATGCTTAAAACGGAGCATGCTTTCATCCCTCCATGCATTGTCGTAAGCCCCTGATGATTACTCTTAAAAGGGTGCCTCCACTACGCAGGGAAACAGTTGCTGACCAAAAGAGACACAGCTTGCTTGCTTCAGCCTTCTTGAATGCCTAGTCACTTCAGGTTTGCACCAGCCTGACCAAGCGGGACCATGTCTACCTTTGGCTACAGAAGAGAGCTCAGTAAATATGAAGACATTGATGAAGACGAGCTCCTCGCTTCTCTCACTGAAGAGGAGCTTAAGGAGCTGGAGCGGGAGCTGGAAGACATAGAGCCTGACCGTAACCTTCCAGTGGGACAACGGCAGAAGAGCCTGACGGAGAAAACACCAACGGGGACTTTCAGCCGGGAAGCTCTGATGGCCTATTGGGAGAGAGAGACCAAGAAACTCTTAGAAAAAGAGAGATTGGGTGCATGTGACAAGGTAAGATGCTGAGGCATTCGCTGTTTTCTAGAAATATTTGGGCTTGTTCTTCCCTGGTATAATCTTGCTCACAGTTTTCATTTTCTTTCAGTCTCTTGTAGCGTTTTTAGGAACACTGTTAGTCTTACTTTTGTGTCTGCTAAAGCACTACATGTTAGCTCAGGAAGGTTATGCTCTCTCTCTCTCTCTGAAGGTGCCTTAAAAGCTTAGTTAAGAACAGAAGATAATCATGTACAAACCATTGTTAATGACTAAAATAAGAATAAATTTTAAACAGCATATTACAAATTATTTCCAGGTAGTGATGTGGACTTTGGGGTAACTTTTGATTTGGTTTAAAAGTTAAAGATTTACTTTTTCCTTTGCTTTAAAAAATAATCTGTATTGACTGCTGAAAAGCATATTAGGAAGATAATTTTGACTACATGTTATGTCAGAAGTTGAGTAAGTGGACGCCAGGCTTCGTGCTTGCTGGAAGGAAGCTGCATTGCAGTCAGCAGCTTATGTTGCTTTGTTTCTGCTGAGGATCCCTGGCACGGCACAGGAGTCTTCCAGCAACTGTTGTCAGAGGGTAGCTATAAATTATTTAAAAAGTGGCCTGGGGTAGAGTAATTAGTCAAACCATTTATCTGTATTCCCCCAACATTTATCTGTATTCCCCCAAAAACAATCAATAGTGCTTGTTAGGCAATTTGTGCCCCAGAATAAAAATTTTAATAGTAAAAGAGCGTCCCTAAACTGGAAATGAACAGTACAGCTGGGCAGGACTGAAGGGCTCAGTCCTAGCAGGTGATGAGCACTCTCAGTCTAAGCCAATGTCCATGTCAGCATCTCCCAGGTCCTTGCTAAAACAATTTGTGAGACTGAGCTCTATCAAAAATCAACTTCTGTTTTCACATTGTCTCCATGTAATTTCAAAGCAAAGTGAGGACTTGGGGATGTGAGTAGCTTTTTGATTTTTAAGCACTGCTTCATACCAAGCTCTGACTCTTCTTAAAAGGACAAGTTTTCCCATGTTTAAGTAGAAAATAATGCAAAAATGTAAAGACAGCAGAACTGGACTCAGAACTTCTAACAACCTTGATTCAGGAGCTCCATTCACTTTCAAGGCAATTATTGCAGTTTGTACGTTAGATATAATACTCTCCTTAAGAAAAAACACCTGGCTTAAATTAGGCTGAAATAATAACATCCAGGATTTCTTTACACTTAAGTGTTCTTTCCTGCTGGTGAATGGTGGTGTAATGTCTTTGTAGGCAATCACACAGACCACTAGCTGTCAACAGACTGTTAGTATCAGCTTGCAGATGTTGACTTCACTCCCTGTTTGTCAAATCCTAGGGAGGCAATGGCAAGATTAATGTTTATTTCCAGCTGAGCCTAGAACTCAAAACCTGGACAGTTCCAAAAAACCCTCTGTACAGGTCTAATTCTTTTTCTTTTTCCATGTCTACACAGCATTAACTACGGGTACTGGCTAAAACCCTTAAGCACTTGCAAAACCTCAGTACTTTTTGATCTGAGAAGAAACTTCCTAAATGCATCTGTAAATATGAAAATATTGACACGCTGATGTTGAGGGCACTGAAGGCAGTAAGAAAACTCCTTTTGAGTTTCTTGATAGCAATTTTCTTGCTGCCCTCAACTGTCTGAAAAGCAGACACCTTATCTAAGATGGTTATTTGTGCTCCTTCTATAGTTAGTGGTGAGAGGTCAGCCCCTCCAGAAGGCAAACATCCTGCTGATAGCCTTTTAGGGTAAATGACTTGCCCTCCAAAGATACTTACCTCTCTGAATTGACTATCTTAGTCCTAACTTTTCATTGAGTTACTGCTACAAAGTAAGATGAAGCCTTGCAGGCTGCCTGCAGCAGTCCTGTATGGAAATGCTGCCACAATAACAGAGCATGCCTCTATGGATCTGCAAAGAGAGGAGTACTTGATTTCAAAATTATCATGCAGATTGTTATGACACCAAATGATGTATGTGACAGGAAACTAAATTCCCCCTTTGACCCCAGAAATGCCACTCAAAAAAAAAAAAAAGGTGGGTTTTTTGTTTTTTGTTTTTGTTTTTTTTTATTAATGTATTATCATCGAGCATATTAGCAATTCATTTAGAGGCACCAACTTCTGCTCACCTGCAGCTGTGTTGAAGGCTGTAGTATATATTCTTGGATAGATAAAAGCATAGCCATAAAGACAGGTTCCTGGATATCTTGTGTTTTCAGCTTTTAAAAGTCTACATATATGTATAGAAGCTACAGATCTAAATCTTTGTCCCATAACAAACCTGGCTGAAACACAGCCCTATTTCTGTATGTAGTACAGCATCTCTTAGTGTAAGGGCCTTCATGCACATGATCTGTACGAAAAGCAACGGGGCTGGGCCCTACAAGCCCTCCATCTGCTTGAATGCTCATGTACAACAGGATGGAACAGCTCAATGTTCCATTTCATTGAAATCACACTTCTGCGCACATTACAATTACCTTCTGTTTTGCATGTGTCCCAACACAGAAATCTGATTAAGATTGTGAAACAGTACTGTGAAATCTGTCATTACTATTATTTTGACCTTTACCTTAATTTTTAGAGCCAGATAATTAAGCAAACCTAAAACTGCACGGGTTTTCTAAAAATAGACTGTCATGTTAGTAACACTTTAATTTTCCAAAAGCACAAAACAGAATCGCTGTGTCTCCTCAGAGTGTACTCACTTTGTAGAATACCCTCTAGTATTTTACAAAGACTAAAACATGAATGTTGTTTAGATAGTGCATACAGAGCAATTATATTTCATCCAAAATTCATAAACATTTACAAATGTACATAAAAAGGCATATGCTGTGGCTTGTCCAATAGACAAAACAGGGATATGGGAAGTCTTTTTGGGAAAGAGGCTTAAGGTTGCTGGTAGTGTGAGGGTTCAGTCATGGCCTACATGCTTTTGGAGTCTTCTGACTGGAGAGCGAGACTTCCCTGGGGTGCAGGCCTTTTGCTGTTCCTGCACAGAGAATTGTCCCCTACCACCATAACTGCTGAGGGCACCAGGCAGAACTTTGAGAAGCAGATCCAGGTTTGTCGTTTTGGTGCCCACCAAACACACTAAAATAACCTTGGGGTTTAGAAAAACAGTCAGTTTACTCTGTAGGCAATGAGTTATAATGAGTTACTCTATGGCAACTGACCTGTGACAGCTGTCAATGAGCACGGTCTTAGCTCTTGGCAAACATTTGGGGATTATTGACATGTGGTTACTTGTTACCTGTGAGAATGCATCTGAATCTTTTCTTCACAAATAGCTTCTAAGTGTGTATAGCCCATGCAGTGCATCCAGAGTCTTTTGGACATGATTCCTGCAATTCTGTATTATTTTGCATGTTGATATCCATGTTTACATGTGCAAATACTATTGGTGTTCTAAATCACAGCAGTCTTTAGCCTTTTTAGATGTACTAACATATGCAAGGAAGTCTGAGCATAGACACAGATGTCTAATCCTTATGAAATCAAGAAACTTGTTGCTCATAGATCATGTCCATTCTGAAATTGTGGTCTTATGTTTCTGCTGGCAGAGATCCAAATAACATCCCCTTGTGGACATGCCAACACATAGAAAGTATGAACTATGTCCATGTCGCAATATCTTGTATCAAATTTTCTCTTGGCAGAAATAATTCATGTCATTAAATCTGTTCCAGTTTACACTAAGCATTTATCTTCTAAAGAATATGTAAGAAATACTGTTAAAAAGGTGTTAGGTGCTGAGACATTTTCTGTTCTCCTAACTGTCTCTGTTTCTGGGAATTTATTTTTAGCTTTCAGTATTAACTTACATAGTTTCCTGATAATTAGTTTTATGCAAAAAGGCAGTAGCTACATTACTGCAATCAGGTTTAACACCCACACCTACTTTCCTGTTCAGGACTCTGAGCAAGAAGAAGACAATTCAGAAGATATTCGGGAAGAATATTTTACAGAAAGCAATAGTGAAGTGTCTGAGGAGGCGTGTACTGAAGAGGATGATGAAGAAGAAGATGAAGAAGAAGAAGAGGAGGAGGAAGATGAAGATGACAGTGATGATGAGGATGAGGAAAAGCAAAATGCTGCAGCTGGTGAAAGACCCGAGGATGGCGGGGGTTCTGACCACATCAGACGCAAAAATTGTAATGGTGCAAAGGACAATGAAAACTTACTCAATGGCCATGATGGAAAAGACACTGATAATCTGAGCATAAAAAGCAGTGCCATCCACCCTTGTGGAAATCCAACAGTTATTGAGGATGCTTTGGAAAAAGTTAGGAGCAATGACCCTGACACCACAGAGGTCAATCTGAACAACATTGAAAACATCACTTCGCAGATGCTTATACAATTTTCTCAAGCCCTGAGGGACAACACAGTGGTGAAGTCATTCAGCTTGGCTAACACACATGCTGATGACAACGTTGCAATAGCTATTGCTGGTATGTTAAAGGTAAATGAGCATATAACTAGTCTGAATATTGAGTCAAATTTTATCACAGGCAAAGGAGTGCTGGCCATCATGAGAGCTTTGCAGAACAACAAGGTTCTAACAGAACTGCGGTTCCACAATCAAAGGCACATCATGGGCAGCCAGGTGGAAATGGACATAGTTAAACTGTTGAAAGAGAACACCACTCTGGTCAAGCTTGGATACCACTTTGACCTTGCTGGCCCAAGAATGAGCATGACAAGTATCCTGACAAGAAATATGGATAAACAAAGACAAAAGCGTATGCAGGAGCAGCGGCAGCAAGAGTCTGGATGTGATGGAGCCATCACAAAGACCAAAGTCTTGCAGAAAGGGACGCCTCGGTCCTCACCTTATGTGTCACCTAAGAGCTCACCTTGGTCCTCTCCAAAGCTCCCTAAGAAAGCACAGCCAGTGAAAAGTCAGCCTCCAGCTCCTGCACCCCCACCTCCCCCT
>NW_020799092.1:58835412-58863021 GCF_003259725.1 Athene cunicularia
CCACCTCCTCCTCCTCCTCCTCCCCCAGTTATTCCAGAGAAGAAGGCACCAACCAGGAATATAGCTGAAGTCATCAAACAGCAAGAAAGCTCAAAAAAAGCCTTACAAAATGGACAGAAAAAGAAAAAAGGCAAAAAAAGCAAAAAACATGAGAACAGTATATTGAAAGAAATTAAAGATTCTCTAAAATCAGTCTCGGATGGAAAATCAGAGGAAGGTTCACGACCCTCTACCCGTCCCTCCACCCCACAAAGGTCTCTCCATGACAACCTTATGGAAGCAATTCGGGCAAGCAGCATAAAGCAATTAAGGCGGGTAAGTAAAAGATTATATTTAAATAAATGATTGTGGCTCAGATATAGCACAAGTTTCATTAATTTTAGTGCATACACATTTAATTAAAAAAAAAAATCCTTAGAAATGTGAGCATAAGAAAACATTTGGAAGGAGGTTTTTCTTTGATTGGGCTTTTCTTAGCACACTGATTACTATTCAACTGTGATTTTGACAGAAAGTAGGGTACTTCCCCAGGTTCAGGCTTGTTACAGGAGATGCTGTGTGGCACAGGGCACTTTGGAGCATGTCTCTGGTAGGAATTTTTCCATACAGACTGTACAGCAAATGTAATGAACACCCTCCCCACCCCCTTTCCTAGGTGGAGGTACCAGAAGCCCTTCGGTGAAAGCCTGGAATACAGAAGAGGCAGAGCACTGCAGTGGTCGAGGAGAGGCTACTCGTCCATTCACTGGTGGTAACAGACTGTCTAGCAAGCTTCTTCCAAAGCACACTCTTAGATTCAAAACATTTCTCTTTTATTTCAAGGAAATAAACCAGCTAAATACAAAATAATGCTTTAAGGATACATTTGACTTGTAATCTGTAAATATGGAAATAATTTTTTATTTAATGAGATTTCTATTGAGAAATTGCTGCTTATTTAGATATTCTTTTCAATATCTGATTGCACATCACTGGACAAGTTCTTCACACCGAGATGTAATAGTTTACCAACCTATGGTTTCTTCTTAATTTTTTTTTTCCATGAATTTACAATAAATGTGGTTTGAAGCTTCCAAGCAGACCTGAGTTTCTGTGAGTGAAAACCGATCAGATGTTTGCATCAAGTTCATGAGCATTAGGGAGTTCTTCTGAAAAAGAACCTGAGATCTTTCTCAGCTGCACCCATCAGGCCTGCTTGGAGGATAGTACCCAAGCCCATATGTTCAGTTTCATACTGACATAGGAAAAAGTGGTTCATAAGTCTATATACAACTAAAATTAAGATGTGGGCTGTGTCAGGTCACTGATGTTGTGTACCAGGTCCTAAACCTTGATCTAACAGAAAAGGTGATGAATAGAGCTGCAGTTCATGTTGACTTAGAGGCTAAACATTAATGTAGATATTTTAAGGATAAGGATTCAACTGCAGTCATTTAGTATAAGTACACGCTGCTGTATCTAGCAGAACTAACCCCAGTGCAGACAGTTGAGACAGAGAAACTTAAAAATCAGTCTAGCATTCAGATGAAAAAAGACTTTCATATGATATCAGCTCAACAACAAGCAGGGTGAGAACTGTCAATATGATATGGTGGAAGTGGTGCCAGATGATAATTTGGAGATGCACGGCTGGAGGTATCACATCACAGGCGATGGCATGAGTAGCCCTTCTTCATGTAGTACTAGACATCTCCCTCTGTCAGATTAGTTATGGTTCTGGGTGCTTCAGCTAGTGTGAAGGTAGTGATAACATGAAGAAAACTGATCAGTGGCCAAAATGTTGAAAGGCCAGAGCAGATACATGTTTAGAAGCACTACTAGATACTATTTGGTTTGCTCATTTCAACAATAAATAACAGAATTAGTATTTCTTTTACATAAAACCACACCAAAGAGAAGTAATTAGTTAAGGTTACCCAACATTGCAGTGGTACTGAAAAAATACAGGTAAGTTTGCATCTAGAAATATTAATGAGACAGATTTCCCCAGAAGGAGGAACGAACTACTGGAGGGAAATGAAGCATCATGAAGAGGGGATCCATTAGTGAACCGTCAGGAATGTTACTGTTATGGCAAGAAAATGGTGAAGATATCTTTCTGCTTTTTTAATTTACTGACTACAACATACCACAAGCAATTTATAACTAACTGAAAAACTTTTCAACATTTTTCCTCTTGCCTCAGGATCACAACTCATGAGTATTTCTAGGCCCAGTATCGCAGGAAAGATGGTATGTACAATTAGTCTTTAGTTGCCTTTATAATTACAGAGGCTCCCATGGCATAAAAATCAACCTATGATCCACCTCCTATGTCCAAATGAAAGCTGAAGCTTGGGATCTTCTGAGGATGGAAGCAATGCTGGAATGCAGACCACAGTCAGGAGGAGACCTATGACCCCAGACCTTGTTCCCAGCAGGTTTGTGAAGGGTGAGAAACAGGAAAAATGTTTAATCAAATGCCAGAAGCAGCTAAGCAGTTGCAGGGGAGAATGAAAGATAGAGTGGGAACACAGGGAAAGCACAGTGGAGAGGATTTGGAGGAAGAAAAGAAAATGCTTTAATAAACCAAAACAAAACCTTTAAGGAAAGAGGGAGAGTGAGAGGTGAGGAAACTATCTGTATGGGAGGTGAAAACTGATATAGAAAAAGAAGATGATATAGAAGAAAATGAATACTGAAATGTGGCAGATGAGAGAAAAATGCAGAAAAGAAGAAAATGTAGGAAAAGGAAAAAAGGAAGGCAACATTCAGTTTTCAGATCAGTAAGAGCTGTTGGAGTTGCTCTTTTGCAGAAGGGGAGGGTGATGGGCACAGCCCTGATGAAGGCTTGGCCAGAGCTGCTGACTGCTCTTGCTGACCAGTGGCTCATCAGTTCTCTCTGGTGTGAGGCCTGATCTGATGATGGAGATTAGTATTTCAGCTAAAATGTAGTCACGGAAGTGGCGGCCGTGTGTGGTTATTTAAGCTCCTGCAGTACACTCCCTTATGAAGTGTCAGATCTGTGCCTTAGCCAAAGTCTAATCTGGGTAATTACCTTCTGCCCACATAAATTTCACAGCAGTTTCACTTGGAGGCATTTCAAGGCTTGTCTCCTATTTGCAGATTTCATCAGGCAGAGCCCCCCAAAACACATTGTTAAGGTTTTGATGCACCTCTGAAGTGAAAGGCACCCCCTTCTCTCCTTGAGCGGGTGTCAGCCCTGCTGTGCTGAGCTCCCTCATGAGTGCTTCCAAGGAGCAACCCGTTTTCCTTCCGAGTAGGCAAGTGAGCACTATGACAAGCATACAAAGCCCCTCTGAGGGGTACTTTCTGAACTGGAAGATGGTTTAACAGGAGTCAGGGGGTGCCAAGCCACGTTCCTGCCTGCGGAACAAACACGCCACAACTGTGTATTTCCCCTGGGGCCCAGGTCCTGCTTGTAAACTCAGTTCACTTTCTGTACCTTTCCCTTGAGTCACAGGGAGGCGAATCATCTCCTTTGAAGGCCTGACTGCCTCTTGTTTGACCTGTAACGAAGGTGTCTCCTGGGTCAGCTTCTGCACATCCAGTGCTATGCCCCCATCAGAGCTGGATGTGGTGTCTGGACAAGAGAGCCCCAGGACGCTCATCGTTTGGATGCGTAGGGCTCCCTGCAGTGGATGGCAAAATCCACTTTCTTTCAAAGACCAGTCAGAGAAACAAACACACCCAGATCTGTCAAAATGAATTGGTCAGCAATAAAAGAGCTGCAAAGGATAACCAAGTGCTTGCTGTCACTGAAGAGGTAAAGAGACAGGAGAAGACAATGTGTTACAATATCTTTAGGAACAGGTGATATATCCTTAGAACATTATTTATCTCTTCATGAGTTGCAGAAATAACCAGTCCATTGAAGAGCAAAAATACTGTAGCTTCCCAAGGAAGACAAAACCCAAAACCTGCCTTCCCTATTTACACTGAGTGAAATCTCTCCTGTGAGTGTTCCCCCAAATTTGGGCTGGGGGGAGAAGGGAGGGCTGGGTACTGTACAGACCACACAAGCTTCAGACTGTGGTTGAGACTGACATGGGATCCTCCTACCCCACCACAGCCACCTTTTCCTGTGTGCCACTGTGGTGATCTGCCACCAGCTGCACTGGGCAAGGGCTTCAACCTTGCGTGGTGTTTGGAAGCTGGGCCACCCTGGGAAGCCTCATGTTCCACGATGTCCAACAAGGAGGCACTGTCTCCACTGCAGCTTCATGCTTTGGCCCTTTCCCATAACATGTGTCCACATAAGCATCCATGTTGTGTAACGTGGTGTGAGAGAGCTGACCCACCATAGCACCAGAAATATCAAGATCTTGACTGCTACCTGTAATTCTAGTATCTGGCCCTGTAGTTTGTGCCTTGTCACCTAGGGAAGTGTCTGAACTTACACAAAGAAAAGGAGTTCATAGAAGTCCGAGATTTTATTTCCATGTCTTGAAGCTTCCTGCCTCTTGCTGAATTCCCTGTTATAACAGATGTTCTGGATAGTAACCCACATTACTCTGCAACCTGGGGGTTTAGCTGGGGGTAGAGGCGCTTCCTTCAACCGGCAGAGGTTCCTCCTTCCTACTAAACAGGGCAGGCGGCCAGCAAGGCTCCTTCCAGGTGAAGCCACATCCATTTTTGTGGTCTGAGTCTATGCTGCATGCAGCCAGGAAGCCAGAGGAGCTGGTGCAACACAGTCCCAGCATGGCATGGTGGGAGGATGGATGTCCTGGGGCCCGGGAGGCTGCGAGATGGAGGGGAGGGGGAAGTTATGGCCAAGATCTCTCCCTTGCCCACATGCCAGCACAGCACAGGTGCAACCCTCCCAGCAAAGAAGAGAAGATGGGAGTATTCAGGACTTCCACACCACCACTCAGAAGTTCATGAGATGTATGAAAGTAATGGTTAAGGCAGAGCAGCTCCACAGCCAAAATAGAGGGGATTTGTCTGTAGGTTGTTTAGAGTGACACCTTAAATTGAGGGGGTTACCTGCAGTCCCTGGGTATAAGAGGAGAGGCAGCTCCAAGAATTATTCCTGGGTGCAGGCCCAAGAGAAACAGCATCTGTACAATTCTGGTATCTAACAACAGCCAGGAAAAAGATGTTTTGAATCGGAAGAGGGGCAGAAAATGGCTAGGATAATTGGGGAACTGGAGAGACTGTCCTATGAGAGAGATGAGAACAGGTGGGAGGATCTGTCTAGCCAAACAAAGGCTCAGAAGGATTTCAGCTCACATCTATAAATACTGCAAGGGAGAAAGCTACAGCACACTGTTAGCAGTAGAAAAACAAAACAAACCAAAACAAAACCAAACCAGGACAGAAACTGTGCATGACTGCATTTGGATTAGAAATTAGAAAATGTTTCCTAACTCTCAGAACAAGAAGATCCTTGGAACAGCGTTCCTATCAAAAGGGAATGGGCTAATTCAGCAACTTACTGTTAAAAGAATGTAAGAAGCTTATGAACAGGTAATATGATACGGTGCTCTCAGCTGCAGAAGCCTGAAACTGTGATAACACAGAAGCTCCTGTCATTGTTCACTCCTATATGTGATAACTCCACAGGGTCTGCAAGCCAGAACAGAATCGAAAGTTGTAAAAGTCTCCTACAATTTGTAGTAAGATGCTTTATTTTCAAATCCATGCAAGTCAACTTTAGAAACAGGCTACCACATGGAAGCCAAAGTCTTCTGCTAGGTGCTGGATTAATACCATCTCCACTTGATACCAACAGGAACCAAATACTTAAAAGAGAGAGCAGAATTTGGTTCATATATTGATAAGTCCAGCACTGTCCTTGGATGGTAGATCTCCATTTTCAAAACAATTTTTGGAAAACAGTATTTTTCAGGAAACAGATTCCTTCCTGAAAAGTTATGACTGAAGTTTCCTTTGAGTTGCCTGTTCAATGACTTCATTTTGAATGTTATGTGCTTTAATGGAATAGTGATCGTGGTGCCTACATACTAGGAGAAAACCTGCTATCAGGAGAAAAAGCCTTGTTCAGAAATAAAACTGTGTGCCTGTGTCACTGAGAAGATACTCTTTAGGAGCACCTGGTGATTTGGAGTGGCTGCTTTTATATAAGCAGTGTGGGATATTTTTCTTTTCAGATGTGCAAAATGTCAGTGCATTAACACAGTTTTGTTAAGCACTTGTAAATGAAGTTTCTGAACCAGACTGTGATTTTTGCAGTATTTTCATCATTTTATTTTATCAGATAATTCTCTTGCTTTTGTAAGTACAGAGGGCTCATATTTAATAGCTGCTACCCAGAAAAGAACTTCATCATCTGAGGGGAGACATCTCAACATCTCACCTCTCAGATGGGACTTGGGCTTCGCAGTCCTCAGCCTCACCCTGAGCTGCTCAGAACCGGAGCCATGAAGGAGGAGGATTACGGGCAAGGGGTGCTGTCACAGCTTGGGTAGACAAAGAGAAGGTATGAATCTGGACGAAGTCAATGGGCTACTGGTAAGGGTTAGCTGCAGCAGGGTAGCTCCCACCATGGACTGACCTTCTCCTCCGCAGCTTGCCAGGGCTGTCCTGTGAGGGGAGTGGAGGCCGAAGGTCCATTGCAGCTTTGGGTCTGCCAAGTGGTCATAGCCTTGTGCTGAAACGGAAAGGTGAAAGAGCAAACTGCAGTTAGTGTGCAGCAGTTGAAGGGCTTACTTCCTTTCTGTGAAGACAGTGGAAAAATAGGACAACTCTCACCAACTGGCTGTGGGGTGGCTGCTGCACTGTCAGCCCTAGTTGTAACTGTTCTGTGTGAAGAGATCGGTCCGAAAGAGAAATGGAGATATGGAAAGATTCTGCCCTTGTTGAAAACAGGGCAACAGTCTGCCTGGCAGATGTATTTATTGCTATCTGTAACATTTGACTTCTTTCAGCTTCAAATTAATACAAATTTTATAAAGCCTTTTTAATGGCAAAAAATTAATGATTTTGTACAGAACTCTTAACACAGAGAGAGATGCTTCTCTTTCCTTAAAATATTGCCACAGTAAAAATTCTCAGGCGGTTTCTGGTAAGAGCCAGAATATATATCCCAGAGTCAAGACTGAAGGTTATGTCCTGGGCTGTGCTTCTGCTATTTGTGTACTCTGCGGTATATTGCTTAATTTCTTGTGCCTCTACTTTGCCTTGCGGATATCAGTACTGATCTGCCTCACAAGGCTGTGTTCATATAGACTCAAGTGTGCTCCCCAAGATCCTCAGACATCAAGAGCTATTAGATGCATTATTTTGTTTTTATTTTTATTTTTGCTAACAGGTATGTTTTGACTGGCTGAATATAAGTGAATATGATGCATGTCAGTGTATTTCTAAGCAGTAAGAGACGCACAGCCCATGACCCAGTGCAGGAGAGTTTTTAAATGTGGACGAAGCAAGCCATGAGGACAGGAATCCCGAGGCTGACTTGGCTGTGCAAGAATGCTATCAAAAGGAAGACGTGCAATTTGTCATTTAGCCAGCTAAGTAATAAGCAGATGAGGAACAGAAAGGACAGTCATAAATGCTTATGCACCCTAAAGAGGATAAATTGGGGCTGTTTCTCCCTAGCAATAGCCTAGGAGACAATTTCACCAGACTAACCAAGTATAATCTCTATCCATCAGACTTTTTCTTACGTGGGCGATACCTGACGTTTCAATTCTGTAGGTAAAAAATTCATCCCTTCTGCACCCTCTTATGCCTTTCTGCTGAGAGCATTAAGTGAATCCACCCATAAAGGGCTAAATATTTCCTGGGCTTTTCTTTCCAGGGCTTTTTCTGGGAAACATTTGGAGCCATAGCTTTATATTTTTATTAACATATTTATGACAGTTCTTGAGGCCTGTCAGTGAGCTATAGTTAATCCAGTGAATTTTACAGTACCTGAAGGAAATGTTTATGTGTACACAGAGTAGGGTCACTCCTTTCACTTGGTCTCAGCTTACTGCTCTTTAAATCAACGATACATGCCTGTGTTGCTGTGTTTCACAAACAAGTTGGAAGGCAACATTGCTCATGTTTCATGTGCTCTTGAACACTTCCGCCAAACTCCAGATCTTCATTTTCCTCTTCACCAAGTCTGCCCTGCCCATGGCAGGTTAGTCTCGATAGTGTAGGGAGGGCAGATACAGGCAAACTCTGCCTGTTTTGTGAGCTGGTGAGACAGGCACCAATGCCAATCCAGGTGGTGTGTGACTGCATGGGCAGCTCTCAGACACTGCAAATATTCTTGTCTTTCACCCGGTTTGGGTGCCTCACTAGCCCCTGTTACATGACTTTTGGTCTGCTTTCACTCATCTGCAGTGGGCTCTGTAGGCTTCTATAGTGCTAGGGACTGAATAATAGACCCTGAAACAAAGTTGACCTCTAGGTGAACCTCACAACCAAACGTTATCCATTATTAGTATCTATTAATTAGTAAAATCTGTATTACCATTAACATTTATTATTAGCATCTGATCATTAATGAAATATGTGTTCACTAGTGAAAGATGTAGCTTAGACAAAATATAATCAGTAGTGAGGATGAAATGTGAGAATGGGTATCCAACTTCCCTGGTTTAGCCTTGTTCAAGGCTGAGAACCCAAGTATCTGGCCTTGTTAGAAACTCCCTTGGTTTCCCCCCCGCCCCCGAGCCCTGGCCAGGCTTTGGGTGGAATCCAACAGGAGAATGAAACCAGATGTTTCCACTCAAAACAAAGGTGCCAGCTATTCTGGTTTGCTGATTTTTGGTATATAAGGCTGGGCCCTCTTGCTGCAACTGTGGCAGCCTCACCTATGGGTAGACGCACCGTGTAGGATTTCCCCTTGCAGGGAAAGGTTCTCCAAGTCCTCGGTGCAACCGGGGCTGCCCAGCCACTGCGGGGCTGGATGTTGGTAATGTATGCAAGTGGTGATGTGTCTTTATTAGTCACTATTCTCCCTGTCATGTAGTAATGATTAGGTCCATTACCTTGCTTGTTCTTATTGTCTATAATAAACTGTATGTAGTAATAATTAAGTGCACTATTCTGTATTTTTCTTATTGCTTATTTTCTGTATTACTTAGTTATATCCTTTAATTATTAACAGTAAAATATGCCTACTCTTTTCACTCTGGTGTCTGAGTTTAATTGTCATCCTCGATCAGAAAAACAGCTTCCCTGTCACATCCCATGACAGGCTGGCCTTTTGTCTAGCCAGTCCTGAGACAAACTTTTCAGTTCAGAGTGTCTCTAAACAGTCTAAGTGAGATCCAATTGCTCCAAACATCCTGATTGCTGGATTTTAGGTGCAACACAAGTAGGAGCAGCTCCAGAAGAATTTTGCAGCTCTGGATCAGCACTGCTGTGGTCCCTGTTCATGCCTGCCTGTCTGTGTGTTGCTGCCCCATTTCTCACACCAAAACTGCCATCAGTCAGTTTGGGGAGTTAAACCAGCACCAAAAAAAAGAAAAAGAAAAAAGAAAAAGAAAACCAAACAAAAAGGAAGACTGTTCTGGTTTGGTTCCCCAGACCTCTCACTGTAGGTTCAGTGCTGTGTTGCTGGTGCAGGTGAGGTGGTGGGAACCTCTGGCCAGGAACAGAGGGAGGACAGTGTTGGGCAGCATGGATTTAGCTTGGCTTAAATTGTTCTGGATCCATACCCTAAGCTCTTTGTGACAACAGAACCGTGGATTTTGATAGCCAGGCACAGCTGAGCAGCCTGCATCACCTACTGTGTTGTTGGCTTCTGCTCCCGAATTCCCACTGAGATGAATCCCAGAGGTCACATGGAGAACTGAGCACACAGCTGGGTGTTTGACAGTCTGGAGCTCTAACCCTGCTCTGCCAGCACAGTGCTATGAGACACAGTGTGCCTCAAGGGCATTGGGCACATTGTGCCAGCTTCCTATCTCTGTAAGCATAAAATTTAGTGATAGAAAGCACTTCCAGAGTTGCTCTTGCTCCAAGACAACATCAAATATAATTAAACCAGTCCTTTAGGTAGTAGATAGAGCTCCTAGTCTCCCTAAACAACCATCCATTGGAAATTTTTCTTTAATGTTTTGTTATCTTCTCAAGTGGAAAGCAAGCCCATTACTTCTTGTACCATCCACACAGGACATGGAGAACCATTCACACTGGATAGTCATTGTCTGGCTACCTCAGAATGGCAATGCATGGCCTCATCTGTGAGTGACTGTAGAGCATGTTCATACTGCAAAACGGTGTATCTTATTCTACCACTTAATTAAAAGTAGACGAGACCTGTTCAGTGCTAAAGGTCCTGGATCCTCTGACAGTCATTCATTCAAGAGCTAATAGGACCCACAGTTCATTGCATGATTAGCTAGCTGTGATCCCATCAAAAGCATGATTAATTCTGAAGCAGTCAACTGTTTCCCCTGCAGTGTGCTCCTCTGCAGCTCCTCAGCTATATTCGCAGCCAGAAGAGACGTGGTGGTGAGTAACTGAGAATATGGGGTCATTATCACATTTGAGGATCTGCATGACCCAAGATTGCTCTCCCATCACTTGCTTTATCTGTCAGTTTTCTGATACTATCTTGTGTTGATGCTGGTAGTGCCACCTGGGATAAAGTGGGAATGGAGTCATAGGTGCAGAGGTGGTTCTTTAATCAGGTATGGGCCAATTTATCACTTCCAGAGTGGAGTTTCTGATCAGAGTGAGAGAACCAACCTGACCCTCCGGGTCACGAGTGCTGCTGCTGTGGTGGGATTCACATGCCCAAGACCAGTCAAAACAAAGATGCGAACTTCATTCTTTTATATTTCAATGAATGCTTAAAAACCTAATTGGATTAAAGACCTCATCAGCCTCTTTCTGAGCTGGTAAGTGTTTACCCCTTCTCTAGACAGAGCAGTGGTCTCAAGAGAATTTAAATTTACTTTGTTTATAGGATATTTCCTTATTTGTAATTCAAGGTTAATGTAACTTTGGGGCAGATTCTGGGTGTCTCTCTCTCTCTCATTTTCTTTTCATGAAGAAGTCTAAAGGGTTTATTTCTTCCTAAGGCAAATGGTGAAACCATTCAGTTCTTCAAGACATGTGATGAAAAACTTCTTGCAGGGCCATTCAGTTCTCTCACAATGACGGGAAGAGCTGCACTGATCATGTGCAAAGGAGAAAGAAGATTCAAATGTGTCCACCTCATTCCAGTCAGTCTCCAGGGCCATTGGTAGCGTTCAAAAGCAAGTAATGGACATGGGTATGTTATTTCTACACAGAATATCATACTTTAAAAGCAGTACATCTGATTTAGTTGAAAGCAGGTAGGAATGGCTTGAAGACAGACCAGGAGTTGCATAATTTATTACAGTCAGCTTTTAAGTGAAATTAGGAGTTTAGTATGGAAACATTGTTGAAGTTTTAGCTCTGCCCTGATTTCCTAAGTCTTACACCAGATATTCTATAATGCTTTAAAAAGCAAACACTGAGCTAACCAGTGGCAGAATTTCCTGTACGCTCTCAGCACAGCGGCTTGTGAGCAGGATGCCCATTGCAGTACATGGGGGAAGGCTGCATTAAAAATATATGAGGAACTAAGGATGCTACATCCCTTTATTTGCTTTTCCAGCAAGTGGTATGTGAGAGAGCACCTTGCTGTGAGATGGAGGTGGGCACTAGCTGGCAGTGATCAGACTTCTCACTTGAAGGGCTGCCTCACCATTTTGGCCTCCACACTGCATGGCACCAAGAAATGTTTAACTGTGGTCAATTTTTCTTTTTTCTTTCCATGTCTCTTCCCATTCTTCCAATTACCACTTTCAAAATTATGGAGGAAACATGCCCCATCACTTCTGTTTTCTCATGCTGATCCTTCCTTTCATTTTGGTGTTTTGCACAGAAGAGGCTTGCTTTTTTCCATGTGTGTTTACGGATATTTTTCTGTTTAATAACCCTCTCAGAGACATACTCTGTGTGATCCAAGTGTTATCAGCTTGGGTTCAGGATGCTCTCATCATTGTCAGTCCTTTCCTCACATGTTTCTGTGCTAGACTCCACATGGTCATGTCAAAAGACACCCTGCAAACTTTTCTTTCCCTTCTGGTATTGCTCAGATCATGGGAGATGTAAGTATATGAGGTAAGGAAAAGCCAAACCTAAACCATGAAGACAGTTTGAATCAAAGCTCTATCAAGCTGCCTTTCCTCCCCACTGGCTCTGAATCATAACAAAGAATAAGACATCATTTCATCTTATGTCTCTCTACTGAAGAAGAATATACTTCCTAACTGACATCATATAGGCTTTAAAATCCTTGAACGTGTTTCAGGTAGAGGGTCCTGTTCTGGTGGTTGGAAATGTGGTAAAAATAAATGAGAGTTTTTTTTCTGGTGGATAAAGAAAGATAAAACTGAAACTTCCACTATGAATCTACATAAATGTTCTTCAGCATTAATTTCTCTAAGGCAAAAAATCCACAAAGCATTTTTAGTATAGATTTGCTTGTTTTCTGTATTCTAAAAAATCTCTTTTACAGATTTTATTGGAAAACAGCTACATAATCACTTGTACTACATACAAAATACTTAAGTGCAACTTGGAGGAGAAAGTTTGTTCTGGTATTAAAAATTCTCCATCAGAATGATTTGATAAATTTTATGTGACATGCAGAATCAGCCTTTTATTTTAATTTGATTTTTAATTTAAATGCCTTTTCCAGCACCATAGGGGTATGTTTTTTATGCAGCTCCAGCCTCTGGGTAGCCAAACACCCCTGTTACAAAGGCCAAACATTTTGGCAGTTTGCAAGAATTGCCAAAAGTGTAATATGAACTCATGGATCTCTTGATACATTCTTGTACACACTGATGTCTTTCTGTGCAATGGGGCACTGCCTCAGAGAGCCTAACAAATCCCTTCTCAAACCTGTAATTGCAGTCATTTCTGCTCTGTGAATTCTGCCAAATGCTCATGTGCCCCAGAGAGAGAAGCCTGGGGGCTTCAGTTGTACATACTGTGCAGGTTGCTTCAGATGCTCCCATCTCCAATGTGACCTTTTATTTTGTACATCAGCTATGTTCTTCTCTGAGATAGCATACATTTAAGAGGACACAGTGATGAAATGCAGAGACAACTCCATACCATCTGTCCCCAGCAGGTAGCTATAGTACACGAGACGTGCTCAGTGAACATTATGAAAACTAACCCTATATGGACTCTCTAGAAATTAATAGCTCTATTGCTTACCAAACTGTGGTTGAAGTATTACACCAATGAAATACATATACTTCTCTGAGACTGGGACTACTGCCAGTTAAGTTCCACTGTACCACTGCATTTGCTGTAGCAGACCTCCCGTCCCATCTATTTCCAGAACATCCCAACAGTTTGACCGACTGAGTCCACACCATGACTTCACTCCAGTTTAGTAGTTCTAAATAGAGCTTGGTGGAGAGATTTCATAACTGGATGAAATTTAATGCTGCTGGAAATAAGGAACAATGGGTAGAGCACATAATTTTATCACAAAATTTTGCAAAAGCCTTGGTCCCCATTTGCAACTTGAGCAGTAACATTTTATTGCCTGAACACATTACAGAATTTCTTGCAGTTTGATCTGTTCAGTGTTAGGAAAATGCTTAGAGATCCTGAACAAAATGCTGCCACATGTGTGCAGAGAATAACCAGTATTTAAATGGAATGAAAAACTGTGGGGTTAGGATGCTGATGAGCTTCACATTAAGAGGTTGCACTGGGCAGAAACATTTGGCCAGTTTCAGTCTAATTAGCAACACAAAACACAGAGTTTTTGTTTAGTTGTTTTTTTTTTGTTGTTCTGTTTTTTTTTATTATTATTTATTTTTTTCCCTTATTTAATGCTGTAAAGTAGATATTGCTCAATTAGAACCCAACTGTTTTTGTAGTAATAAAACAGGAGGTCAGATTTAAAGAGCCACATTTGCCCTTGTGTTTCTTCGAAGACCTCTCTGTCTCTAAGTTGACAGTGCAACTGTTCACTGAAAATTAGCAGAAAGATTAATAAAATCTTAGTTGGGATCTTAAAATATATGGCAAGTTCAACAGTTTTAAGTAAGCATGGATCATATTGTTCAGCTGAAATAGCTGACACATTTTTACCCTGTGGCTCTAGTATTTACCAAGTTCAAAGAGTAAAAAAAAAATTAATAGAGGAAAGTAAATCAATCTGATTTCAGCCATGTCCAGTCACAGTTTCTCCTGTCCCATGGTGATATGAGAGACTGGGGGATATAGAGTGTGACTGTCATCCTGCAGCAAAAATATCATCACACACTTCGAAGCTATTGGCTGCCTTTCCTCAAATAAAGTCAGAGCTTTAACGTGCACCCTGATGAAAACAGGATGGCCCCTTTCAAACCAGGATGATAGAGACAGACGACGCAGTAAGATGAAACCAGCAGGAGCCAGCACACACAGAGCTGCAGTAAATACAAGACATAAGCAGAATACCTCCTGTACTTAAAATCTTCTGAGGCCCCTGAGCTTTATGAAAGTGTGGCAGCAGCATTGCTGCACCCTTTGGTCTTGCAGACCTGCAGGGATACAGAAGAGACACCAATTCCAGTGACTTTATTATGACTTGCACCCATGAAACTAATGTTCTTTCCATCTTTTGGGAGAAACACGGGACCATTCGTGGCCAACCAGAAAGAAGTCTGATAGATTAAAGAGGCAGAGCTGAATGGCCATACGATAGGGCCATACATAGCTGCTGCTGCTCGTACAAACACTGCCTACAATAATCACGCACTCGGGCTCAGTTGGCTTGCCGTGACGAGGACTCCCTGTTCAGGATCAGTTAAGCTTCTGACACCGTCAATCACAGTGAAGTGCTCTGGATGGGAGGGGTGAGAGGGTGTGCTGCAAACCTGGCTTCTAAACCAGTGAATTAGCAACTGCTCTTTAAGTCGCAAACCTCATGTCTTTCACATAGTTTATTAAAACTTTTTTAGCTTATTAAAACTAAATCCATGGGGAACTGCATGCTGTGGCTGGGTTTCCAGTGTTCTGATCACACAGGAAATAATGAATACAAAAGGACAGTTTAAGACAACACTAGAGTGTGATCCAGTATTTGCACACACAGCTAACTGAACTGCTCAGATTAACTCTAGTTTACAGACATGATTCATGTAGAGTTTGTTTTTCTGTTTGAGAGCTTAAAAATAGCTGCTGATTCTGAAAAACAGGCCTTGTAGAAATAAAGAAGTCTTGCCTAATGTTTTTATTCTGAGAGTTGAGATAACTAAATTTTAACAAGTAAAATGTCTTAGGCTAGATATCAGGAATCATTTCTTTACAGAAGGGATTGTTAGGCATTGGAATGGGCTGCCCAGGGCAGTGTTGGAGTCCCCATCCCTGGAGGTGTTTAAGAGTTGGGTTGACATAGCACTGAGGGATATGGTGTAGTTGGGAACTGTCAGTGTTAGGTTAACGGTTGGACTAGGTGATCTTCAAGGTCTTTTCCAACCTAGGTGACTCTGTGATTCAAAAATACTTAAAATGTCACATGTCTGGACTGCAATACCATGGTCTATATGTATTTACATATATTACTTTTGATATGCTGTTACCATCATCACACAGATGGACAACTAAAGCACAGGGCAGGCTGGGGTGAGATCTGGATTCAGGTTAAGACACCTATATCTAAGTGTGAAGTATGGATGCCTGCCTGCTCAAAGGATGTCTACACTCTTATTACAGCTGGTGGAGATAAGAGTGACTGAGTTGGACAAATGTAGGAGCTGACTTTGGGATGCATCCTACCCTGACTTCTCAGTAACATATCATCTATTTCTGAGAGAGAATACAGCTAAATCTCTTGAATGCTGAGCCATGGGGTCTGTTGCACAGGGACTTGATACCCATGATGTTTGCTGTAGGTTTCTGTACACACCAGTGAGCCAATCCCATGCAGACAGTCTTCCCTGATGGCCACCACTCTTTAGAGTCACCTCCAAAAGAACACCAAGAGATAATGTGCTTGAGGTTAGACAAGATGCTTCTTCCACACACAGGAGCAGCTTCATCCAGGGCACTGTCCTCCTGATAACAACATGAATGAATTTTATGGCAAAGAATAGACAAGATGGCAAATGTTCAGATAGTTTGACTTTTTAGTGTCTTCCAGAAGGCACTAGTTCTGTCTATGCAGAGAAAGAACATCTGAAGAATGGGCCAAAGGTAAGAGGCTTAGTGCTGAAAATGGCCTAAGAAAGCACATAACCTAGTTTTATTGGAAAGTCAGGAACCAGAAAGATCTGTAATTATCTTATATCACACTTCTGGATGATTTCAGGACCAACAGAAAGGCTTTTCTGACAGTGAAAACAGAAGGAACATGACTAACAACTTCAGCTACCACAGCATTTGATATCAATGCAGCTACAGCCTTTCAGGGAACACATTATCCCTACAGGTAACTGTGACAATTCATTTCTACTTGGTAGAATACACAGTCTCACTAAATCCTCTGCACTGCAGTGTAGCTGAAGGTTAACTTGTAGCATCCACAGCAAGAGGTATAATGAATGCTGCTCTAAACTTGTTCTAAATCCAAGTATCATTTCTGGACTGGATGGTCAACTTGATTGAGGAGGCATATTCCTCACATAAAATAGTGGAATGATGATGATCATCCTGAGCAGACGCTGCCCAAGGTCCACGTAATTTCCTGAGGTCCATAGCCTCAGGACGTTATTGGACCAGGTGATGTGTCCAGCAGCAAAGAAAGATTCTGGTATTTTTTTTGTTTTCTATGCCAGCAGTGATCTATGATAGGTTGACTCCTTGGAGAATGCATCTTGAATTACAGCTATCCTTTGACCAGCCACCCATCTCTCATGTTGCTTATTGGAGCAAAGCTTCTCTATTGGTCATTTAATATTTCAGCTAACTATGTAGGCAAGACCATTTCTGACCCAAAGAGGAATCCACATCAGGACAACTGTTCACCTTGAGATGGCTTGTGTGTTACACTAGAGCTGCATGCTATAGGCTGCTGAAGGTATGTGTTAGGCAATGGTGCTAACTATATTTTTGTCATGAGGTTTGCAGAGCTGTCCAGGAATAAGACATTGGTAGTGGAGACCAGAATGGCTGAGAATAGTAAGGGCTGAGATGTGATAATGTTGCTATCTGGGTAGGACATCAGTTTAGGAGTCAGAAGCTCCTGTAAAGTCCTAGCTCCTGTAAGGCAAGTAATGAAAGGTGTTATAGCACAAAAGGGATCCTTTAAACATTAGAGAATGATTTCATACAGTCTTTGTTGTCTTCATCTTGCTTTACTGGACTCTATTTGTCCCTCTGCAGACCTGTATTCAGTTGTTTTTGTTTTTTTTTTTTAACGCCTACGAACACTCTTGGTACATATTTATTTCCATTTTGGCCACTAAAAACCCTAGTGGGGCTGTGCCTTCTTCCCAGGCATTTTGCTGGTTCAGGTCTTCAATTTTGTTGGTAGCTTTCTTTCTAGTCTGATAAGAATTCTGCTTTATCTGATAGTTTGCATTAGAATTAGGGTAATTCATAAGGAATGTATGGTGGGTTTTTAAGAACTATTTTCTTAATAAATTGTAACCCACATGTGATGGGTTGCCTGGCTGAGGAGCAGATTAGCAATGTATTGTGCCATATTCGAACACTTTTCCAAGAACAGTTTGCAGGGAGACCTCCTGCCAAGAAAATCAGTATTTCTCCCTCCAAACCACAGCATGCCATTCGGATAGAATTTTTGGAAAAGTCATCTAGAAACACTTCTGAAGAGGTATCATTTCTGCTTGGCGTAGACATGGTGAAGAAATGAAAAGGTCCAAGTACCATCCCACTATGCTTTTAATCCAGGAACTGTATTGACCCACACATGAAAAGGGCAGCACAGAACCCACATAGGAGCTGGATGGGAAGCTGAGAACTAGTAGCATCCCCGTTTCAAAAACAAACCTAACAGCAATATCATGGTATCTTCCCTGTCTTGTGCTCTTGGCACCAACTTTGATATAAAGTGCTTGCCATTTGTTTTTGTACCTGATGACCTACTATTAGCCTGGTCAAAAATACAAACCACATGTCTGAGCACTGTTTAACACAACTGACAGCAGAACTATTCTTCCTCTTACCTGTCTTGGGGAGAGCAGGGTAAGTTTTAGTAAAATATTCTCTAAGGATTAGGTACTAAAGCTACTACTGGTGAAAACTTAATTCCTGATGGAGGACCTTGAAAGAGAATGCTACTACCTAGCAGATTTCTCCTTTAGCCACTTGCCTTTCACGCTTACACACATTACCCTCAGGAGACTTAACCACAGAAAACGTGTTTTATGTTAACTGAGTCTAAGACTGACTTTTCCATTTCATTTTGAATTTAAAAGACAGATTCTCTGCTGACAGTTGAACAGGCATAACCCTGACAAAGGCCTATATGCTGAAGATCATTTCTTCTGTTGATGAAGAAATAAGCATTGTTTGGGTCAAAAAGATTATTCTGACCAGAAAAATTCTATAGTAGCACCTAGTAACAAAGAGGAAGAAAAAAAAGAATGCAGGTTTTTCAACAACCTGTCAGTCTGTGCAACTTGTATCCTGAGCATCTGGGAAAGCCCCCTCTACCAACAAAAGGCTCCAAATCCAGCTCAACTGCTCTGGCATCAACATCCAGAAGAGCCAGTTCCCGAATCTGTGTGCCTGCTGATGCCATTTAAGCAAATACTTTGTGTGTGATATATGATACAAGCATTATCATATTTCTTCTGCTTTAAACTCCAGATCATATTGTGTCCCCCAGGTGGCACACAGAAAAATGTATCACAGAACCATCTAGGTTGGAAAAGACCTTGAAGATCATCCAGTCCAGCCATTAACCTAACACTGACAGTTCCCAACTACACCATATCCCTCAGTGCTATGTTGACCCAACTTTTAAACACCTCCAGGGATGGGGACTCCACCACCTCCCTGGGCAGCCCATTCCAACACCTAATGGGGGTTAGGGCTGTTTTTGAACTTGTTCTGTTTTTTAAAAGTTCTCTGAAGCTTTTTCCTCTGAAAACCTTATACCCTCTCATCTAATTCTCAAGCAGTAAGTTTCAAATTCATACTGCTTGAGTAACAAAAAGATGATTAAGCTTCAGGGAGGGAAAACACACACACATGAAGTAACAGCTCAAGAATTTCACTCCAAAAAGACTCCAGAAACTCTTCAGAGCACTAGCAAAAACGCCTTTAAGTATGTTTGCCAGTCTATTATACTAATAGATAAAACCAACAATAAATGTATCACGCTTCAGAATTTCAGGTGTGTATTAAGCTGTTTACAGATGGCTAAGTCCTGCAGGTATTATCTAAAACTACATTAGAGAAAAATCTGAATACCTGATAAATTTCTGTTCTAGTTCATTTTATCAAGTTACTCAACAAATACTGTAAAATTAAGCATAAAATAAAATTTGGCAGAGAACAACTAATTTTTTATATTTCAATACTGATGCAATGATTCTACTTCTCAACACGTATCTGCATTCATTTCAAATCTGTGATTTCAAATAACTAATGGTTTATTTTTTCAAGCACAAAATAGCAGATGTGATAAAAGCAGTTTGGTGATTAAAAAAGAAAAAAAGTCTCTTCCACAAATGTATAAACATCCTTAAACATTCAAACACTACCTTAGAGAGAAGCGTTAGGGTTAAACATGGACGTTAAACCTCCGCAGCTCACATTTTGTGTTTGTACTACCCTACCCCTTCCTTCTCACTTACAAGAAAACTCCAGGCAGTAAACAAATACCTAGCAACAGGAGTCCTCACAGAGTGCTAGAGGGTAACACTGGTCCTTTGAGAGACAGAGGTTTAGTATCTTCTAAGCTTTCCTACACCATTTTCACTTTTCTATAAATAAAGCTGCTTATCACTGTACTTAAGCTTCAGGAACTTTAATTAGCCCAGGAATTCCTCCAATGATTAGATAAAGGCTGTTGCAATGGATTGTTAACAGTCTTAAACAAAAACAAGAGGATCTCTCCTCCTTCTTCCTCTTTACATACATCTCACTTGGGAAAGTAACCACTGTAAATAAAACAAATTGAAGAAAAGCCTCCTTTCAAAAGCGGGTTTTAAGCTTCTATTTAATAAGTGGAGAAGAAATATAATGATATACCTCAGCACACCCTGTAAGTAACAATTTCAACTCTGCCTTACACTTAAGGCCTAAAAATCAGAGAAGTACTAAACTTCAAAAGAAAGTGTACACCAAATAAAAATCTTCAGCTGCTTTAGAGGAAAGCAGACCAGTTCTGAAGTGTCCTGAGCTCAAACATTACAACAGGAAGACAAATATTTACATCTGCGAAAACCTCCTAAGTTAGAGCATTCATTAACAGGAGTTAACTATTTAGTACTTCTAGACTGTTTATTAATGAAGCCATGTTTGTTTGACCTTGAACTGGATTATTGCACTTGCCTGCAGCAGTAGCTGTTTCCAGAGAAGCTGCTGAGCAGCTGTGAGATCTGCCAGGACAGGGTGTCACATTCTTACTCATTGTGTTTATTCACCAGCATAATCCAACTTTCCAGAGACATAAAAATTAATGCTTTGTGAACTTGGCTAGGCAACACAAGTTACTTTTAAAATGTGTAACCAATATGCAGACTTTTAAAAGCTTTGCCACAATTAGCACTTAAAAACCACACAGTTTTACACTAGTTGGGTCAAATTAATTTTATTATGCTCCATGATGAATTGCCACCAGTGCAACATCCTATTCACTGTACATTTCAAAAATTCACATACTAAAAATTTCAGTTTGATAAATGGAAAACTGATTGAGAAGTTCTTACGGATTTCATACGTACAAGTGGCTAGCTGATATTGTCTATGCACATAGAGTGTTGAGATACAAAAGCCTCATGCTAGTTTGTTAATTGCTAAGGCTATCTGGACAGTCATTTAACCAGAATATATAAGAGAGGCCTTCATTACAATGTTTAGCAACAGTGCACCAGTATCATGAAATGCTATCTTCTGCTCATAGTGCAAGTGGCGGAGTGCTGAAGCATGCAGTTATGACTAACTTAACTGCCACTGCAGTCTTTATGCCTGAAATTTATCATGTACAAACACTACTTGAAAGTAAATATTAACCTGGATGCCACAGAATGTGAGTGAACTTTTTGTATGAAGAAATAGAAAACCCAAAAATTTTCTTTGGCCAGTATCTACAAATCAAAGTTTTATTCAATAAGGTAACTTCAGAGTTCCCAAAACCTGTAATAAAAGTTTAATTAATGAACTGTGATGCTTAATTATTAACTACAGTACAGAAATTCCAATTGTGGGAACATAACAGCTAAACATATCTAGTAAGTAGCATGTTAGGAGAACCTCTAGGCCTCACATCTTAATTTTAAAATGCCCTATATGCAATAAAAAATAAGGGAGCAGTGCCAGAAGTTATATGAAAGCCATACAAATATTTTCATTATACACAAGTTCTTAACTCCACTGCCATTAGCCACCCCAGGTTTCACTTGCACTTGATTCAGTGCTCAAGCCATTACAGCAGCAAAGCTAGAAGGAAGTGTTTCTAGCAGCAGAAGGCAATGCAAACGTTATCGCAAGAAAGTGAGACCACCTGGAATTTTTTTTCCTCAAGTTATGTGCTTAAATTACTCTTAGAAGGAAGTTAGCATCCTCTGAATAATTTAACTACAACCTCACCTCTCCCTCTACTTTTCAGCAACTTTCCTTTCCTCTCATATGACTAAATTAATTCTCTAAAGACTAGGTTATAACTGAGTTAGAAATCCAAGCCGTATCATGCAGGTCCAGCCTGTCAAGATCAGGTCAACACTGGGTTTCAGTCAATACAATTTCGATAACTTAAATTTAGTTTGATAGCTTGACTACAGTCAAAGACCCAGGACACTATGCATTAACTACACTCCAAGTATGACTGACTTAACTAAACATTCTGTGTCAGATAATGTGGTTTTTCAAAAGATTTTCTACCTGAAAGTTACAGTAAGTACAGTAATTAATGCTGCAGATATTAAATACCCACGTAGCATAGATTAGTATTTTGTAATAGGCAGATATGCCAATGTTTACTGCACTACAAAGTACAACTTAATCTAAATGTGCAAGCTGTGAAATGAGAATCCCATTTTCCGTCCATTTATTCAAATTCTATTCTTGTGAATTGGGTTCCTGATGTTCATCACAACCCTTGGTCTTAAAGCCAACGTATGAAGACAGAATATTGCCATAAAGTTCAGTACTTATTCAAAGTGTATATTCTGAGTTAATGTCCTTTCAACTTTATGGATGTAGGATTGGTGTTTCAGCATTTGTTGTGTACCATAACGCAAAGACTGCAAAGTAATACCACTTATGTTTACTTTATTAGTACACCAATGTCCTACAAATTTTAAAAAGTAATTAAACATTATTGAAGCAAGCATTAAACGCAGCCCTTCAGCCTGAAAACCACATAAAATTGATTTTTAAAATAAATCAAACTGTAGCAATTGCCAGCCTCCAGTATAGGCCCCAGTAATTTACACTTCTTCATTCTGAAAGTAAAAGCTGGGAAGGGAAAAAAACCCACCCGAACTTGTCTGCATCAAAGATGCCTTACCACTATTACAATGTAAAGCCACCCTGTTTAACTTCAGATAGAAAGTTCCCTAATTTAAGGATTTAATTACTACTGCTGTTCAATAACAGTCAGTATTGCTAGAGTTAGGGCAAGGTAATCTTCACAACTACCTGTGCACTTCTGTAGTGATTTTGTTCTATGTAAAGCATACTGCTAAGATTTGAACTGCGATGTTGTGATGTATTTGAAACCATGCAATAGTATAAACCAGCCTCCACATTCATGTAGCATTGCATTTGAAATGAAGGGGCTAAATAAACTAAGAGCTGCATCACTTAAAGAACATAGTGCTATACTAGGCTTTAATAAGAAAATTTAGATACAGAAAAAGTAGGGTATGAAAATAGTGTTTTCCTTCTTGCATTATAGCTAAATTACATTAAGGTTTTTGTCAGTCTCACATATTACATTTAAACTCCCTTATTGATGGAATGAAAAGTATTCACATGTACATGATCATCCAGGTGTAAACTTGCACACATTAACAGGGAGTAGCTTTGTAGAGGATTATGACAAACCTTTACAGATTAAATGAGGTATTGCACAGATTAATAAAAAAGCAAAAGGCAACAAAAATATACAGCAAATTGGTAGAACATTTACATGATAATTTTACAGAATCCATAGACAGAAAGTAGTGTTTAGTATATCATTCACCTTAAAAAATATATATATATAATAATATATGATCAATCATCCCATTCATCATCATCCTCAAAGTCTTCTTCATCATCTTCATCCTCATCTTCATCTGTAAGACAAAAAAGGCAAGTCACTTGCATGCACTGAATTAACATGACAAAAGTGTTACTGATTTCTCCCACAACTTTCTGAAAACAGAGCGATCAGTTCAAGGAGGTCACAACAATGTATTTGGTAATACTCTATTTTAAGATTTCTAGATATGATATTCAGTTTAGATAGATACTGGCCGAAAGTTAAATTTAATGTTTCCTTTCTCACTCCCTTCCCCAGGTAGGAAAAATAGATCTTGTTTCCTGCTATGAGAAAAAGAATCAGAACACCTACTACCTGTAACTCTTTCTTACAGAATATAAGAGTGGCCAGCTTGTTCTAGACTGGGTTTTAAACTTCAAGGACAGATTAATTTCTGAGATGTAAGAACTGCTTCCCCAGGTTAACTACATAATGGGATTTCTGTTTACTGTACAGGCAGTACAGTATAAATTAAATAATATAAAATAAATTGTTAGCTAAGGACTGCTGTGGTAACTGGAATATTCTAAGTTGTTTAATGCACATCAAATGCAACATCAATGTTTGTTGTTTATTTAGCCTTCTACTATTTTGATATGTATCATAATTTAAAAATTGGTTAGGCAAGAACATTTCCTTCGCTAAGAAACTGCATCCTGGCATTTAAATTATGTAAATGTACTGGGTCTGGCTGAGGTGGAATTGGTTTTCCCCTATAGCAGCCCTCACGGTGCTGTGGTTTATGTTGGGAGCTGGCAGGGTGTTGATGTCACCCTGGTGCTGTGGCTACTGCTGAGCAGTGCTTACACCGCACCAAGGATCTTTCTGACATTTTTCCCCTCAGTGGGATGGGGTGGGCAAGACCTTGGGAGGGGACACAGCCAGGACAGCTGACCCGAACTGACCAAAGGGATATTCCAGACCATGTGACGTCTGCTCAGTATAAAGCTGGGAGAAAGGAGGAAGGGGGTGGGGTCACCCCTGGTCCTCCGAGGCAACCACTATGGGAGCCCTGATCCTGAGAAGGCCCGACATCACCTCTTCATGGGAAGGAGAGAATAAATCGGTTTTCTTTTTTTTTTGCTTCCGTGCACCGACCTTTGCTTTGCTTTGCTTATATTGAAACTGCTTTTGTTTAACCCGCAAGAGTTGGTCTATCTTATTTTCTTTCCCCTCTTTGCCCTGTTGAGAAAACAAGGGGAAAGGGGGGGAATTGATAGAGTGATTTGGTGAGTACCTGGCATTTAGCCAAGGTCAAACCATCACAGTAAAGTATCAAAACTGGAGATTACTACATAGGGCAGCAAATCAACAAACTCTATTGCACTTAGTCAAATGGTCTGCAGACTGCAAGTGCAGTTTTAGTATTAAGGCAATTCTCGGAGAAGAATATATCAAAGCCTAAACAGAAGAGATGTGAACAGCTGCACTACAGCTACTGAACTGCATTTATTACAAGCTGGTATTTGAGAAATGCAAACGCTCTTGCAGCCTTATTTTTTCTGACCACTGAAGTGTGTAAAGTTGATTCCGTACTAGTATGGGACTAGTCAAGTAACACTAGTTATCTGATTATTATCCAGTAGGTGGCATCCAAAGCACACTGGAAGCCAGTTTTAAGAGCATGAATCTTTTAAAGAGCATTGGCTTCTAGAAACAGAAAGCATTAAAAACCTTCCTTTCAAAATATTTTGACAACTATTTGATCAGACAACTAGTGGATAAAAATAAGTCATTAAAAAAAAAATCTTTATAAGGATATTAACCTTGGTTAGTAATTTTTATTTCAGTATTACTGCAAATTACTATAATACCAGTAATTCAAAGCAACATGAAGTAACCATTCAACCCATCACATTCTGTATTGAGCTATATGCTGAAATCCATGCTTTTTTCCAACAGTATTTTATGTTTAAGTGTTAACTCTTGAAAACCCAACATAGTGAGGTCAGAAAAATTCCATCAGACTCACCTGAAGAATGAATGGCTTTGCTCCTTTTCTGCATAACCTCCATTAATGCACCCACAATTCCTGAGGTGGGTGCAGGTGTAGGTGGTGCACTCTCCTGACCATCAGATACCTTGGAAAAAAGGATATGTTAGAAAGATGCAATTAGCAAAACAGAACCTGTGTATTTCAAGACAAACTTCCTTGTAAGATTAATAGTTTATTTTCAGCCAGAAGGAAGAGTGAAATAGCAGTTTGTTTATTCAGCTCAAGCTAAGTTTTTATTTAGGAAAAAGACAACCTTTTCTCTTTTACCATATAACGCAACTGTAGTTAGTCCATACTCAAGATTAAACATTTCAGCTCTGACTTTTACGAAGTGAGCGCTCAGCTAAAAGAGAGCTTCTTAATATGGCTGTATAGGCATGACTTGAGTGGCTGCATAATCATTAGTTTATCCTTGGTATATACCACAAAATATTTTTTCTTGTTTGGGTTTGTTAATCAGGTCTGCTTGGGTTGATAATCCCTTCTGAAAGTAATAGACTTTGATGCTGTATACCTGTAATGACAAATAAATATTAACATGCCCTCACACTTTTTACTTCAGAAGCTTCAAGGGCAGAAGAGTGACAAAAAAAGAAAAAAAAAGATACCCACAGGTAAAACTATTTTTAAGATATCCAGTAATGTCAAGAAGAAATAGTAATAGCCTGAGCTACAGCAGGAAGAGCAGAGGTATTCCTCATGGGGGGCACTTTTCTAGACACAGGCAGCCACCTTCTTATAAGCCTCAACGTTTGCAGAGCATGGGTCTATTTTAAGATGAAACAAATAAATCTAGTGTTTGTCTTCCACTACCATTACTGCTGAACTCATCCCCTGTAGTTCAGACAATTTTACTGAAGTATTCAGACCAGTAATCTTTCACAGTTCTTGGAAAAGTTCTTTACAACCATGATACTGTGGTATCATCACTGTAGGATTTATGCTTAAAGCTTTTCAGTGAAGTGAGAAATTAGTTTGAAACAAGAATAATTTCATGCACCAGTACTCATTCATATCAAATATGTGTTCTAAGCATTTTCTCAGTACTACTTTTTAAAGCATTACTTCAACACTCTGAAAGTTAAGATCAAGCCAAACACAGAGCCACAGGTCACTGTTCATTCTGCAATACTGCAGCTCTTTGCAAGTCCCAAGGGGACACAGATGAAAACCAGCTTTTACTCACAGATTTCAGCTGTATACCCTGTCGTATCTGGTCTAACAGTGCATCTCTTCCTGAGCAGGACACTGGTCGACTGTTCTGTTCTACTTTCTTTAACTGAGCTCCTTCTCTGATTTGATCCAAGAGTGCTGCTTTGTTTCCTGCAGGAACTGGAAGCTGGTGATCAACCTCTGAAGGAAGGCCTGGTGGTGGAGGAGGACCAGGAGGGGGTGGAGGAGGAGGGGGTGGCGGAGGAACAGATGACCCAGTTGCAGGCGGTGGAGGTGGTGGAGGAGGGCCGGATGGTGCGGATGAGGAATGCACTGGTGGTGGTGGAGGATACATCCTGTTTGGAGGAGGTGGGGGCACTGTTGCTCCAGGTCTAGATGGAGGTGGGGGTGGAGGTGCTGCTGTGGGAGCTCTTGAAGGAGGTGGAGGTGGTGCCCCTCGGCCCCTAGCAGGGGGAGGAGGAGGGCCAGAGCTATGGGGAGGTGGTGGAGGAGGTGGAGGGGGTCCTCCTCTGCACGGTGGTGGTGGAGGTGGAGCTGAAATGAAACAAAACAATTTACAATTACATGCTACTCAACATCCCTAAGTCTTTCAGAGACTAGCAGAAAAACACAAAAGGCTCTGCCTTGTCTTTTGCAAGGATCTCTGTGCCTGTGAAAATTTCACCAATTCCGGATTAAGTTGAACATAGCTGAATATAAGCTATGCTTATATGAATGCAAACCAAGCTTAATATAGCCCCTATGTCTATTGTGTATTTTGTAAAAGAATCAACACTGCAGGAAGCAAGTTCTTAAAAAACCCTAACAAAATAACAAAACAAGCTTTGTTGTTAATTTTGGTTTATTCCTATAATAGTAATTTTCTTCATAATCCAAGAATATGTTAAGCCAATGTTTCAATTTCTCATGACAAAGTGCAGAAAAAATTTCAAAAGAATCCTCGAAAATTTTGTTCATCTAGGACACAAGGCAAGAGAAAGGTTTTAGAAAATACACTTAAGAGTGAAATACAGAATTTCCACTTTACAATCTATCCATTATTTTATTAGGGAATTAGAGATAAATATTTTTTTAAGCAACATCGTCTAGTAACAACACCCCCCCC
>NW_020799092.1:58863071-58889634 GCF_003259725.1 Athene cunicularia
AACAACACCCCCCCCCCCCACCCCCCCACCCCCAGTAATGCCTTACAATGAAGGGTAAACTGATCCTTAGTGCCTTTTACTGAAAATTAGTTCTTTATCTTTATTGGGACTGCAGAAAGGAAACTACTTCAGGGCTACCTCAACACACAGGATCATTTCTATATGAAGTGGCCTTTAAATGTACTTGTTCTGCTAATGGCATTTTAAACAGCACCGTTTCATTTCCTCTTCCATTAAGCATCTAACAGCTTATGGTACTTCAGGTTGTATGGTTTTTGCATGTAACTACATAATAATCCAGGTGCTGTCATACAACTAAGAAAATTCACATTTGATTTCATATGCTTTGATAACAAAAAGGGTATTACACTCAAGAGAGTTCTTTACCTCTTCTATTATCTCCTTCCTGTTACATGCTGAGAAAGCAGTCTGTCTTCACTGGTATAGAGGGGGGACATTCCTAAAACAGGTATTTTGAGGAAGTAGGAGATCAGTGCCTCCTTCCCTGTTCATCTTAGAGAAACATACCCCTCCTAAAATTACGTGCTATGTTCTTAAGTTCCACAAACTGCTCTGTTTTTTTCCATCTCTTCAGAAGAATAACATGGGGAGAATCTCCTCTCAGACTTCTTATATTTACCAAAAGACATACTGCCAACATTCTTGATTTAAAAAAAAACCCAACCAACCCATCACTTTTTGGTTGACATGACTGTAGCTTCCTTTTTGGCCATTGGAGGCCAGTATTTTCAAATATAATTTAGCAAGCACTATAGGCAGTTTTTCTGTATTACTGAAAAGATCATGCTCCAGAGTGTATAGTGTCTGCAGATTTTGAACACAAGTTTTAAGTTTTCCTGTGGGAAAGTGGTTTATTTGCATCATTTCTAGAGAGAGCTCTATGCCACATCAAATCTGCAGAAACAGAGTTCAGGAGTTATTATAAGGCTTGTCTGCACTCAAATGAAGTGAAATGAGGGAGAAGGAGCAAGGAGGGAACACCATTACCTCATCCTCTCTCCCCCAAACAAATGGTATAAGCAAAGCAAGAAAATAATTTAGTTTCTATAAATGCAGATTAATCTGAACTGTGCTATTAACAAAAAGTTTGTAAAATCTTCTATTGATGGTATTGCCACTGAAAAAAAACAACCAACAGCACCAAAACAAGCAAAAGTGTGGGGAAAACCAGGAAAGTAACTTCTATCTGAGCAGAATGTGTCTGCATCTCTCTAGTCAGCATCCTAGCAGGTTGAATAGGCAAGCACAGAAATTCTTGCAATAAACACAGAAAAATGTGTTTCAGTTGAGAAAGAACACTTCAAACAGCAGTCAAGACTTACACATCAAATAACGTAATTGCAGATAAACGCACTGAAATACTGAAATAATTTATCTACCTGTATCAAAAAGCACATTATTATCATGCATGTTAAAGATAAGGCAGCTTTTCTTTCAAATGCATACATGCAAGTGATCATAACGTGAAGTTAACACATACATAATAGAAAAATAGACATTTAAAAAGTGTTTTAAGCTAGTCATAAGACTCCAAGGCAAGTCTTCTCAATCCAATCCTATGGTCAGCAGTCTGGGATCAACAACTCCATAAATATTTAAACAGGTGTAAACAGAGTTAAGAAACTGACAGATTTGTTCCTGAGAAAAAAAAATAACTGAAATTTTGCTTGAAATTTGACTAAGAAGTTTGACTGTAATTTTTAGTATTGCAGTCAAACAGATGTAGACTAAGGTTTCTCATCTAGGAAAGAAATCACACAGCAGCATGAATACTTTGAAGCATATACTTAGACACCAGCTCAAATACATACCACTCCACCGTGGGGGACCTAAGGAATAAATGTAACAAGTCATTGTACCCTGAATCTGTATCTCTTCAGTCACTCCAACAACTTACTCACTAGATTCAAAGTTGCTATTACTCACTGCTATTACACACTAGTTGCTGTAATTTCAATGACATTTATATCCTATTTCTCTTGAGAAGTGTTCTAGGCAAGTTTTTGAAAGTTTGACATTGGCAGTGTAATTTTCAGACTGACTTGTTATGTTCCACTAGACAGTGCATCAGCTAAGAGCACATTTAAAGTTTGGGTAGGAAATGGTTTATTTGAGAATTTTCTTGCAGAAGAAGCCTTCTCAAAAGTCGCACTTTTAACTTTAAATTAGAAAAAACCCACCTTTTTAAAAAAAAAACTTCACACACACACCCCCACACACACACCAAAATTTGCAGGTCTCTAGCTGTTCCAAGGCTCATTACACAGTGCTGCCAGGGTAAACAGGCACCATACATACACGAGTCAATTATGTACTACTATTACAATTAACAACAACAATATGGCTTCTTTATAAGACGGAGATTATAAATAAATATGCAAAACACACAGTCTGAAGAATCTATATTGAACATATTGCATAGCTTTGCAGTCAAAGTGCTACTGGAAATTACTTAATTGACATAGGTAAGATTCTTATTCTTTAGGGAACAAGTACTCTAATGGCTCATGCATGAACATTTTCATATAGCATACGGTGTACAGAAACATTATGAAATCCAGTGCAACTGCAGTGACATGAAGTCCAGAAAGGAGAATCAAAAATTGCTCATCATCAACTGCTTCTACTCTAATCCTTAAGGTAAAAAATGCCCTGTTAATTTTTACGTGGAATTAAAAGGAAACCCACCTTGTCTGCGCAGTTCGTTTTTAACAGCTTCCACACCTCCTGTTTTTTCAATGAAATCATATATGGCCTTTGAAGTTTCTTTGTCTTTTAGTTGAGCCTCTGAAATTCCACACAGATCAAACAGGTTTTTCAGTTCTGGGTCTAAGTTGTTCACCTGCAAGTCAGCGATACATTAGTTTTAAGTAGCTTGAAATAGAAGGTCTTTTTTTTAAATATAATTTGTATTGGAAAAAGCCCACACACCATGTAGTTAAAAGGAATAGCAAAGCCAAATACATGTCCCTCTGGGTTGACTTTTCAATCAGAAAGGACTATTTTAGGAGAGGTAAGTACCTAGATCAAAAATCTAAGTTTTGCATCTTTTCCCCTCAATCCCAGATCCCTCCCACTCCAACGTCTCTCAATATCTGCATCATAAAAATCACAATTTATAATTATTTTGATGTACAGTTAACTTTTAATTTTATGTCAATCTTCACAACTTGCATTAAAAAGCCTCAAAAGCTTTTAATCATTCAGTGTATTGAATATCTTATTAAATTACTTACATCAAAACCTGTGTTTGGATCCCAACCAACATGTCCAATGTGTCTAAAAAAACCCAGAAAAGTCCATTTAATCAGCATAAAAAAGACCTTGTTAACTAAAATAACAGGACACCAATGTAACTGGAGATTACTACCAGCTTCTAACCTCCAGTATCATTAAGACACTAAGCAATTCTTACTCCTCAGTGCCCCACCTTAAGAACAGAGTATTAAAACTTCCTTTATTCCCACTTTTTGTCTTGTGTCAAAAGACCAAGTGGAGAACTCATTTCCCCCCTTAGGTTATGGTCTGTGGTAAAACATGAAGGCTGCATGCCACCCTGTGGTGCACATGGATGGTGATGGAAGGACTGCACAGAGATCAAGGGAGGGGTTTAGCCTTTATACAGTAACTGGACTTGAAGCTACTGCCAAGGTCTTCAGTGTCATGCAGCTGGAAATCTTCCTCCCCGTCATCACTATTTGTTCCTCGTTGCCCTTTTCCCGTTCACTTCTTTCAAAGAAAAGTCAGGACTGCTTTCAGTTGCCATCTTCCTAGGCTTCTAAGCCATTTCATGTGGCTACTGGAGTAATATTTTATGTGATACTATAATCAGATAAAAAGGAAGAAGAGTTTGTGCCCCTCCAAGCTACTTCATGCCACATCTGTTGGCTATAGAAGACAAAACCATAATGTTACCAGCACTTGTTTTGGGTTTCTTTTTGCCAGTGGCCAGTTCTAGAAACTCAATGCAGTATACAGGAAGTCCAACTCAAAAGAGTTTTAAGAATACCAGGTGAGCTGTTAGTAGCCAACGGAGTTTAGGCTAAGCTTGTCAAATTACAAGGACTATTTCACTGCCCTTACATGGTGCCTAGTGCAATGTGCTGTTAGTACAACCACCAACACAAGTTTTCTTAATGAGAACACTGAAGCTCAATGATCAGTTTTGGTCTTGGTGTAACTATGATTAGTTAACAGCCTGAGGGGTAAGAAGAAAAGATCTGGTTTAAAATGACATTATGTTACAGAAAAGGAAAAAAAGAGGAAAGACCCCCATTTTACTTAAATGTTTAAATGACTTTCACTATCAAAATATGGGAAGATCTATTGATTACAGGATTCTTTACAGCTTGCTTCACATTGTCAGACATGCATTTCCTAATATACTCTCATATCTAACTGTAATGTATTAACTGGCATATGTAAATTGACAGAAATTTACTAGCCAGTACAATCTTACCCACATATTTCTGTAAATCTGTGCAACTCAGGATGCTCTTTTAAGAGGTCATGAGCATACAATTCAGAGCTTAGTTACATTAATGTTAATTAGATTTTTTTTTTTCCCTCAGAACACTGGAAGTCTACATCTGTCTAAGAAAAGACATTTAAAAATTTTATGTACTGATTGCAACTTTGATTTAGCATAAACAGTGACAGTGTTGGTCTTCACCAGTATCATAATTCAAGTTATATATAAGTTATCCTACTAGTATATTTGCCTAACAATACCAAACACCAGTTCCCATATGTTTGTACAAAACTAGCAATTAAGGTATTTTACACAGTAAGATGACACATAGCTGCACTATACTGGAAACTTAACTAGACCTTAAGCTGAACCAAAGAGACTTTCAACCTTCTTTTGCAAAGGTTCACCATATAATTTAATGTTACATTTAATGATTCTAGAATGTATCCTTTGTTTGAACTTCATTAAATATTTAATCATCTTATTCTCAGCTTTTCTAGGTCAGAACCTGATAGACATTACAAACAAAGTCTCAAATTAATTTTGTATCTACACTGCCGCACAACCCCTTCCACAAAGTCTGATCAAAGGTAAGACACACTAATGCAAATCATTATTTGCAGTTTTGTCCGTGTATGAAGTCTGCATCAGTAGAGCCACAACAGTGACCAGCTACCAATCACACTTCAATCTTCGTTTCATTCTTCCTTCTTTTCCTGTATGTTTCAGTTTAAGTGACACTAATAGATGCAGCACTTCACTGATACCCAGATCAGAGAGAACATGGTTGATGTCTGACCTAAGCAGAGTCTGGTCAGGGAAGCATTTTAGCCCATCTCTCCTTTTACTTTCTGCCCACTATTCCATTCTACAGAGCAGTCTCTCAAACCACTGTCCAGTAACATTACTGTAACTGGTCACACCAGCATTACTTTTATGAAGTTTCATTCTGGGAAAGCATATCAGTGAAGTGATGTAAAATAATGGTTCAGAAGAACAGCATATTCACTTGGCATGTAAACCTCGCACTGGTTTTCTAATACTTCACAGGAACTTACCTTTCCTGTAACTAACTCAAGCTCTTTAAATTCCTGTTGCTTTGGAAAATAAAGTACACTTATTTTAAAAGGCAGAAGATTAAAATACCAAACTATAGTTCAGTAAAACAACAGTTAATTCAGTAGTGACCAAAACCAAGTTTCACAAAAGTGAATATTGAAGTGATACATAACTATACTGAAAGATTGAAGATACATTAAGAAACTGTATTACAAAAAGCCCAACCTGTTCCTAAGAGTTGTATACATACATGCTGTACTTTTATCACAAGATATGAGTACTAGCCCACATATCAGAATAAGTATGTTTGTAAACAGAAAGCCAGAGATATATGGCTATGTCACTTCTGCTGTTATTACAAGTCAGGACCTGCATGTGTATTTTGCATGACAAAGCACAGATAAGCAGGCATAGTTGTAAGTATAAGTGTTAAAGGGTTGACAATTGAGGTTGAATATGAGTCTGCACTGATCCGATTACTCCAATAAGGCATCTCTATGCAGCTAAATTGTTTTCTAAGATATTTCAGGGTAGCAAGTTACTTTTTGTTTACAGTTACAATAAACTCCTCACCTGTGTAGAAGCTAACTTGCTTCTAAACCCCACAGCATCCCAACTAGCATTC
This sequence comes from Athene cunicularia, assembly GCF_003259725.1. Classification (NCBI taxonomy): domain Eukaryota; kingdom Metazoa; phylum Chordata; class Aves; order Strigiformes; family Strigidae; genus Athene; species Athene cunicularia. The sequence goes on from NW_020799092.1 coordinate 58,869,248, forward strand.
ATTGTAGTTCAGGTTACACACAACAGTCACACATTCAAGTTTTGAGCATTTGCAAGTGTCATTGACACACACACAAAAAAACCCGAAACCAGCAAAACCCCCACCCACCAAAAAAGAGACAAACTCCAGAGTCCTTACTGGAAATTAGATGGCGTTCCAATATCTGCCTTTGTCAATCTTCTCTTTTTAGTCTTTCCTTTCTTCTTTTCTTTGGTATATGAAATATTGTTGACTTGTGGAGTATAAAACCTGTTAGTTGTAATTTCTGGGTTTTTGATATCAACAGTTGCCATTGGTAGATTTGGGCCTGTGAAGGTAAAGTACAGGATTTTTACTATTATGTTTCAACAAAGCCATATTAAACCTAGAAACTTTTTTAATTGAGTGGTAAAATATTGTAGCCATAGTTCTACATGCCACATGAATCTACTATCTGTCTGGGTTCTGGATGTCAAATACATAGACTAAGTTACTTGCTGAAGAAAAAAAAATAAAATGTTGCTAGAGCAGAGCAATGGCAGAAAAGTTTTCTAAACTAGAATTTGTTTTTTGCAAATTTGGCAAAGAAAGTAATTTTAAACTAAAGAATTCTGTGCACAGGACACATAGAATGAGACCCATTAAGGTACTGCATAGCTACGATCCTAGATCAAAGTAGTGAGTGCTGTAAACAGTAACACCCAGCACACTATTACACTGGCAGCACAGTAAACTGATCTTAAAGGAAAGGGAACCTTTGCTTAAGACGACCTTAGTGGGAATGCTTTCTGCCACTGCACACAGAACCTGAACATCACAAGAACTTCAGAAGGCTGCTCTGGACACACTCCTGTCTTCAGGTATAGGACAGTACCTATGGAACTATTCAGGATTTCTTATGTCTTACTCTTTGACAGATTTGTAAAATAATTGAACACCCAGATATGAAACAGAGCTTGAAGACTAGTGAAAGTAAAACCAGCACCAGAAATACAATTAAACACAAATTATGAGTAACGTTCTCAAACCTCATTCTTCATTAGAATCAATTTTTAAATTATTACTCTAGTTATTTAAAATGCATCTGAATTATACTCATGCTAATTTTAGCATTATGTTTCTTGTGTAATACTAGCATGTTTTCCACGCAGGTTTTTAGCTTTGACAGAGAATAACTCTTGACATAAGCAAGTGATAGTAGTATTTAAATACTAAGAGGCAATTTATGCCTCTTTCATAAATATACATATGTATGTATGTGTATTTTTAAAGAAACCTGTAAAGATGGTAATTTTAGTTTTGGAAAAATGAGATTAAGCAGTTAATTTAAGACCAGTTCAGACAGAAATAGTTTAGAAACATCATCTTCTTGCCTGTGAGTTACCACCCAATGGTTAGCAAATAAATTAAAATAAGCTTCATGCACCCACTCTTACTAGGCAGATGATAAAAAAGCCTAAGTAGACTTTGATAAATCTGAACCTTATTTTGACACTATTTTTTCATAACTGAATTTTGTATGGATAATTAAAAGTTCTACAAGCAGTCAGAAAGGACCTGTTAACAAGTCTTAGGTTTTACAGTCCAAAGTCCAAATCAGAAAGGAGAAGTAGACAATACAATGGATAACACAGGCGACACTTTCAGTTTAATACCTCAGTGGGAAGCACCTAGTACTGGCCAGAACAAGAAACAAGAACAGAAACACGACATTGGGCTAGACAAAACTCATCTAAAAACATATGACAACAACTACCTTCCTGCAGGAGTCAAAGAACAAGATTTAAAACTGCAGGAAGAAGAGTTTCTGAAGTGCCTTCTGCTAAGCAGAAATGTTTTGATCTACAACTGTTACAATCTAAACAACTGTCCTTTGAGAACACCAAAGCACAAACTCACCACATACAACTATGCAAAACAATTTGCATGGTTAAAGTTCCACTTAAAGTCAGCATTAAATTCACTAATCATCAAATAACATCAACCCAAAACTTAACAAGTGGAGTTAAGTAAAATCTTCAGAATGAATTGGAAATTAGAGTCTTAATTTCATTAGATACAAAACCAAAACACACTGTAGGAGTTCATTTTCACTTTAACCACCTATTATATTTTCTCTATCATATCCTCTCTATTTTTACATATTATACCGATACTTGTAGTTTCAGCAGCTGTACTGATGTTCAAAAAGCAAGACGTACTTTTGATGCTAGGAAGTTTGTGATATTCTTGTAATAATTCCTAACAGTGAAAATGCACCTTTTTGCACGTAAAATCCTGAACTAACCATACATGGTTTTAACCATGTGAATGAGCAGCCATTTGCAAACTGAAGTTTTATTCAGGTGGGCTCAAATTAAGGACTGATAGCCTGATTCCCCTTGATACTAATATTCATACAAGTGATCACAGTAAGATCTTAAGAGCTGAAAATTTTTCTTACCGTCAAGTTTAGACCTTAGATGTCCACGAGAGATAAAAGAACCTTGGAAAGAATTATACTCTTCTAGAACTGCCATATTTATATCCAGTAAAATTTTTCCCATCATAAGACATGCTCCTTCCCCATCAGGTGTAGATAGCTCAACAAATGAAGATGAGAGAGGCATACAGAGCTCATCATTAGGAAGTACCTGACAGTACAGTGGCCTTAAGCATCCACTGTTATCAGTATCTGTGCCATCTTCAGAAGGGGCTCCAGAAAATGTAGTGCAGAACATTCTGAAATCTTAATTCTACAAAATTATCTGTATTTTATTTAGAACCTCTCTAGGCATCTGTCCCAGACTACAGACAGCCCTACAATAAATGCAACTGTTCTAGTTAACAGCTGAAACAAAATTCTGCTGCACGGTTCTTAAAGATTCCCTCAAAACCTAGTTCTCTGACAAATCCTTGTTTCATCCAAAACTTCACTAAGAGGTCAGTTCAACTATAATGACTCTTCTTTATTTGCATAGATAGACCTAGCCATTACAAATGAGTAGAACATAAATCCCAGGAAATTACAGACTAATACATTTTATATAACTGTTAATGCTAATTTGATTTTAATCCTCCAATTCTAAAAAAACCTCAAAAACCCCAAAAACCCACACAACCAAACTTAAATCCACACTATTGAAAACATCATACGAAAAGACAGAATTCTTTCTCCATGAGGCTTCAACATATGCAGAAAATCCAGACAAACAAGACCCACTAAAACAGAATTCCCCACAGCATTTCAAGCACGGATCATGTTAGTACAGAAGCGTGACTGTTCGTGGTTTTCTGTTTTAAAGGTCATTATGCATTTATAGTCAGTACAAAAAAAGCAGGTGTCCCTTCCCCACCCCCCCGAATTTCATAGAATATGGAGAGTAAAACAAAAACCAGCTGATACTACAACAGTTTTTTCCCAGTTACATACTATCAGCATGTATCTGCTCTAGTCCAAATTCCAAATGCTGAAATGCAGATATAACCCATGTCCTTAGCAGAGATGCTCAGAGCTTTGAATAATGATTATAAACCTGAAACACCAGTCATAAACCTATGTATTCCACAGAACATTCAAGATAAAGGCAATGGATGCAAATTTGGTATGCAGTATTTTTCTCAAAAAAAAACCCCAAAAAATGTTGCCTGAGGATTACGGGATATTTTACAGGATTAATTATGAGAGTATTTTAAGCACAAATATTTTTACAGATTTAGTTTTCTTAAATCTTATTCCAATTACAGATAGCAACCTAGACAAACAAATTATTTGTGTTACTATTGGTAACATTTACAGAAGAGACAAAGACTAAATTTTTTGAGGTAGGTGGTACTACACAGTCACCACTGTTGTTTTATCTTCTACCTGCTCTGCAGACATTGCTATCATGGATGTGCTGTTTAGGTAAGCAGAAGCAAGTGTCACTCAAGATGCAAAACAGTTAAAACCTTCTGAAAGCTCAGAAAAGCTGTTGATCATGGATGTATTACTATGATTGTTTAGAAACTAAACAACCCAGTTCCAGTTGAAAGAATTGATACTAAAAATGCCTGGCCTAAACTGATGATTGCCTGAATGAGCTTCCTCAAAACTGAATGTTTGAAAGAGTATTTTTTGAGAAGTATTCCACATGAGGAGGCTTTATTTGGATATAAAAGATATCAGCAGTTCCTGTAATTCAGTATTAGTTAAAGACTGGATGTTAGTACAAATTTAAGACTACCTCCTCGGGCTGTAAGGGGACCTCAGATGATCAGCTGACTATAGCTTTGCTCAAGCAGCAAACTAACAGATACAGGGATATGATCTGTCTGGATCACCAATAGAAATATCACAGGAAAAAACACTTTTTAACTTCAGTGTGAATTCAGAACTACAGAGACTCCAAAGTTGATATTCATTGATGTACATTTTTCATTTAATTTTAGAATTAGACTGCAAAAAAAATTCTGATCAAATTAATACATAGTTTTGATTCCTTCCATCAATTTAATGAGAGTATCTCCTGAGGAACACATATCTTTGTGCCTGTGAGAAGTATTCCTGAGAGGCAAAGAGATTAAAATAATCCTTCATGCAAAAACATTTAATACTGACAAACATGACGTATGACCAAAAGGCTATGTTACATGGTTAGCTGGATAAATTGAAATTTTATGGATGTTTTGTATCTGTCATCATTATGCCTGCCTTTAGACAAATACGCTTTTAGTTTCAGCAAGGTTCTGCATAGTGATCCTACACATGCATATTCTGAAGACCAATCAGCAACTGCAAGGTACAAAGTTTTCTCAGTTTAAGCTGAGGGCCTCTTTCCTATTTACAACAAAACATGCTCCTCCAAAAGCGTTCTTTATAAATTCGAGCTAAGCCACAAATCTTTCAAGCTACAACTAGAAAAACACCAAAGAACAGAAACAAAACAATTATATTAACCTCCAGAATAAGGGCTGAAGCACCTCCCTTATAGGGACAGGCTGAGAAAGTTGGGGTTGTTCAGCCTATAGAAGGCTCCAGGGAGACCTTAGAGCAGCCTGCCGGTACTTAAAGGGGGCCTACAGGAAAGGTGGGGAGGGACTCTTTATCAGTGTAATGATAAGATGAGGGGTAATGATTTTAAACTGAAAGAATGTCAGTTTAGTTTAGATGTAAGGAAGAAATTCTTTACTGTGAGGGTGGTGAGGTGCTGGAACAGGTTGCCCAGAGCAGCTGGGGCTGCCCCCTCCCTGGCATTGTTCAAGGCCAGGCTGGATGGGGCTTTGAGCAACCTGGGCTAGTGGAAGGTGTCCCTGCCCATGGCAGGGGGTTGGAACTGGATGATCTTTAAGGTCCCTTCCAGCCCAAACCATTCTATGATTGCTTTGATTCTGTGAGTAAGAGTTTACTGGTTTTGCCACCACATGACTCTCTGGATCAAGTCCAAAACAAAAGCTATACAAAAACAGTAAGTGAGAGCAGTAAAAAAAAATATCAAATGCAACGATTCATGCAAAAAGCTTACCATTTGGTGGGTCTCGTCTTTTTTCTGTTGGAAAAGAAAAGAAGAGCTATTTATTCATGGGTATCACAGAAAAAAATTCATTCTAAATGTCAGTTTCTAGCGAAGCTTTCAATGACCTTGAACTCAAACTTATGAATCTATTAATATTCTTAAAGCCTTCTTGTGCAGTTGAAAAAAAGCATTACAGAACGATAAAAACGTAATCCTAAATAATAAGTACTGATTTCAAGTGAGAGAGTAGGAGCATAAGGAAATAGCTGAACTGGTTTCAGACATTTTGACTCCAAAATATGGTGAAATACCCAAAAAGTAGCTGTTTTGGTACAAGCCATCACAGCAAGATTTTTGAAACGTTATGCTTTCTGATTTCCACTGAACTAGACTGTTCCTTCATTTTTCTTTGAAATGTAAGTAGCACTTTTATACGGTACTGTTCTCCCACAGAACCTGAAATCTATTATGGTTATTTTTGGTTTTGTGCAAAGAAAACAGGATACAGAGGGGCAAGACACTTCACCTATGTTTTCCAACCAGTAATTGAACAATATGGAACAGAACTAGAATCTCCTTAGTACTAACCTGATACTCTATTCACAATACCAAACTGTTTCACAGACTACTGAGAATTTGACTTGATGATTTCAAAGGTAGTAGTAAACATTTAACACCCCAGTATTCTCCACCTATAACAGTAAATTCTTCTTTAAAGGAGATTTCCCTCACTATTAATTCCTATCCACCACAAATAACATTCGCCTACCCTGAAACCATCCTTCAAAACTGCCAGTACACAGTTACACTATTTGTGTACCTACACACACACTCTCAAGAATTTTGGATTTAGCAGTACCTGTATGGGCAAGCATCTTGATATCTTACTGCATCAAAAAACAGGGCTCCATAAGGAAGGCTGCACATCCCTCCCTTTCAGATCTGGAGTATCTGAAATCTAACACGGACTCCCCAAGAGTAGCAAGAATTCATAACAGACATTTCACTCTTCAGCAAGCCTCAGAAAAACTGGTAACTTGTTATATTTTTCCACACACAGAAACATAAGGGGAAGGGGCCTTCACAGACAGTGTTGACCCTGTCACAGCAATATTTTTTAAAAAATCTACAACTCTAAGTGTGCAAGGCAAGTCAGCCTCGTACCTATCAGCTCATCTTCAGGTAGGAATAAAGAAGTTGTCATGGTCATCAAACCTTCAAAGGAAGGTGACCAAAACCCCTTGAGAATCAACTGTTGCTGAGCAAGCCTTCTAAAGACAAACAGTTGTCTCTCAGCTCACAGCAGGCTAGCCTTAGACACAAAGGTGGAGAACCTCTGCAAGGGTGTCTTAGTGAAAGGTATCAGGTCCAAGGAAGGGGAAAAAAAAACCCCAAACAACAAAACCAAAATCAACTCTTCTTTGGCCAAATACTGTGCTTTCTCTTCCTAGAATATTCAGTTTAAGAAACCACTGATGGTGTATTGCCAAAACCAAAAAAAAAAAAAAAAACCAAACCCCAACCCAAACTCAACTTTTGGAACGTAATTAGTTTTATTCAAAAACTGAGACAGCAAAGGAGAGTGCAGGACTGACTGCAAGTCATTTGGTACAGGATGAGAAGCTGGCAAAAGCAGGAGGTATTCACAGCAAGTGTTAAGTGGCTTTGTGCCAAATCATGGGAATCCATTACAATTTTCATTAGAAGAGAATTCAAGAAAAAAGATAGCAGAAAACAAAGGAAGACATTTTAAAGACTTCCTAATTTTTGCTGGGTATATAAAACATTAATTTGTGGCCCAAAGATACCAGATCTGTGTTGTGTGTTTCCCAGTGGTAACTACAAAATATGAACTCCTGCTCTGAAGTGCAAATGACCTGACTAGAGAGTGGTGGATTTCTCCTATTTTGAATATGGAGATGCCTACTGATCTAAAAAGAGATCAACTTCACCAGCTGCCTATGTCCAAAAAACACACCTCCCTTCAGTAAATATTCCTGGAAACAAGAATGATCTCTGCTGAGACTTGAATCCAATGCAGGCTAAGCACTTCAGAGATGCTTTTGTCCCCCAAGCAGCAAAAACAAGAGCTGTGACCAAAGATGACAGAAAAAAAAAAAAAAAAGCTCTCCATATTAAGTATCCAGCTTGAGTTGTACGAAGTGTATTAGGAAGAACATCGGGAGCTAAAAGCTTGTGGAGGAAAAATGCAGCTTCAGAGAGGGCTAACAGAGCTCCCATCCATGAGCTACAGGCAGTCCATAAAAACTAGTCAAGAAGCCTCCTACTTCAGAAAGGCAGTTAAGAACAAGGCTCTGTTCTACAAGTCTCTGCTCCCCTTTTATGGCTGAGTGCTAATGATGTGGAGAGGATAGTTGTGTGTATACACACATTAACATTTCTGAGGCAAGATAATAAAAACCAACAGTACCTACATGCAAGAATACTCGAAGTGAGAATGTACTACACTGCAAGCACTGAGAAGAGAATCAGTGTTCACCCTGCTTACTGGGGGAACTATCTGGGATCAGTTTAAGAAGTAAATAGAGAGATTATTTAAGTAAATCTACCAGAGAAATTAACCAATTATAGTAATTTCTTCCTAACCTAAGGTTAAGAATTTAATTTACTTAAAAAAAAAAAAAAGTTATTAGAATTTAGCTAGATGAAAACCATATAAAAAAGATTAATACAAAACATCAATAATTCCTTCTCTGCCCTTCTCCCTCATTCTATTCTCTTATGAGGTATTATGTACATTTGCAAGCTTTGGTTAGATTTGGAATTCCAGATGCACTTACTCAGAAACTGTCTGTATACTCCAGTGCATTTCATGCTGAGTAAAGAAGAGCAGAATACTGTTGCCTCTTCTTGCAGCTGTTAGACAACATTTTGTGTACTAGTCTTGGCATCAAGACATAGTTTTAGTGAGCCAAAACTGCTGTTCTTGATACCTTCCAACAACATAAGCTTTCCATAAGACTCCTGGAAAAGTGTCCTAGCAAGCTCTGAATGGTATAACAGACTGCTAAGTGATCACATGGAGTACTCATTTGAGTTGAGGGTATGTCAGGTGGCATTGCTATGAAATGATATTTTGGAAGGCATGGGAATAAAAACCCCATTAAAACAGAGAAGCATCAAAACTATCAGACTATTACCTCTGTGTTTGAAAAGTTAAGATGCATTAGAACACACACACACAATTTATAGATACACATTGTAAGTGATAGACAACATTTATATCATTTATATTACAAATAAATCTATGTATAAATTAATATTTCATATATGCATTTTTAGATCAATCAATAAATATATAAACACCACCAGCAGATCAGCTTTGACTTGGGCAAGTGTGAAGCCTGTTATTTTAGAAGCACAAATACAGAACTCCATCTGATGGCTTGACTAAGGAATATTATGATTGTTTTCAATTCTTGTTTTGCAGATCATAAGAAAAAAAACCAACTTGGGAGTTTTGAGGTTTTTTTAGTTACAGTTGTCTTCAAGTTGTGTTTAAGTTGTTAAAAGACAATAAATGGAGTATGCTCATCCTGCAACATGAGTTTGTTGTGGATAAGCACACTCATCCAACAAACCAAAATACTACCTCAAAGAGTAAACAAGAAAAACTATGTGGTCCTGTGAAAAAACCCTCTGTGTGGAAGGACAGATGTGAAACTGTGCTGTGAACAGGAGATCTGACTGAATCACTGTTTTTAAACAAAGCTTGCTATGGCCAGTAATACAAGCACTTCTTTCCAAGTCACCTCTGTGCACTGTAGCACTGTTTGAGACACATCATAGAGTGAAACTTCAGCAACAGGAGATACAAGGTGATACGAGATTACTTTTACACAACAAGTATGAGGAACATTATTAACCCACTTCTTAATGACTCCACTTACCATGAAACCCTATGAACTTAATTCCAAGCAGAGGGAATCTTAAAGAAGCTATTTAAGCTTCTGGAACAAGTGTTCTGCACCTGAGTCACCATATGTAAATGAAATCCAAGTGAATACATAGATCATGTAGCTTCCCAAGAATACTTGCAAGGATGGCACTCCAAGATGAGGACTTCCTCCCTATTTACATTACTGTGCACTGCATGGCTAGTGCAATTCAGTTCCAAAATGGACTACAAAAATGCATCCTGTAGCTACAACACAAGTCCATGCTACAGTTTACAGCAAGCCTGAGCACATCTGTGTATTCCCAACCTATGATTTATATCACCTTATCCTTCACAGACATATGGCTGTCAGAGAGGCAAGTTGTTTATGGGTTCCCTGGAAAAGGACCAAGACAAGATCTGTAAGAAGTCTGAACTCCCTTTAAAACACTGAACATGTTCCTAAGGCATCTTGCAGCTGGCAAAAATCATGCTGTGCTGCAGACTGTCCTGTGCTAAGGACAGTATAGGCACATTACGTCTTCTGTTCTTGGCCTCTGCCAAGATCACTAGTTTTGACTAAAAGATATTTCTCTACTAAACACTGGACCAATGCCAAAAATCCATTCACATGAACTACTGAACATACCAGATGGTAAAATCTTTGTTACAACCCACTTGGGCTGAGTTTAAACAAATCCGTTATAAACAGCCCAGAGCTAAAAGAGGGTTTAGTCAAATGTGAAAACAGCTTACAGAAAGATTTCTAGTTTTCCCATTGACAGCTTACCATTTTTGCTTCCTCCTGATCTGTATTTTCAAACACCACAACCCTGAAGTCTCAGCTTACAAAAGGAAGCTTACAGCAAGGAGCACCAAGTATTTCAGAAAAATATTATTTTTGCACAATAAAGAAGCATGCTTTAATAACACAATTACTTCTAAAGATAAATATGGCAGTAGTGCCTTCAGTAGCTTTCAGACATAGAAGTAGCTTCCTGCCTCCCCCCAAAACAACATAAACAAGCCTGAATTTAAGATTAATTTGAATATTTACCAGATTTTCTCTGCCGTCGTCCAAGTAAATCTGTTACTGTTTTGCGGAATAGTTTAGCTTCTTCTTCATTAGCAAAATTAAGACCAACTTGACATGTCTGAAAAACATTAATATTCCCCCACCCATGACTAAGAAAAAGTTTCAAAGGCTTTCTTAAGTGTTTTCTTACACCTTCTGAAGGTATAATCAGAAAAAAATCATCACTGCAAATTTGGAACCAAGTCTTAGTGAAGCATTCTATCTTTGGAACGTCTGTCTACTCATCAAGTTTCTAGAGATCATGCCTAACAAATTTGAGCAAAATCTTGCATCTGAAATCAAAGGAGGGGACAGGAAGATTTGTGCTTTAAGAATATGCGATACTTCACAAACCTCATCTACAAGTCAAATGTAATTTCATTAAAGGGCGTTGAAAATAAAGAATTACATTTTATGCTTCTGTCCTATGGATTAAGTTTTCTAATTGAGATACCAAAAAAATCCTTTTATAAATAAACTTAAAAAGCTTCAACGAACACGACTAATACTGTAGTTTTATAAATAATTTACAGAATGAAATTAAAATCTCAATTATATTAAAAGAAGCTACTGTTCAAATAAAAGGCATTTTAAAATAGGTATTAAAAGACACTGAGACTCACATCTCCAGCAAAGGTATGAAAATATCCTCTAGGACTATTATATACAAAGTTATTGTACAGCTCCTGCTCCCACAATAATTTCCCATCCTGAAAAGAAGAAAAAAAATGTTTTTAAAAACTTAGACGAATTGCAGAATTTAACTTAATAGTTGGAAGCTGCATGGTGTTAAGCATCTACCTTGCTATTAACCCAATAAATGAGCTCAAAGTCAAAAATATACTGGAACTTGGTGAAGACTATTCCATCAAGTCACTGTGTTCTGTTCAAATTCCTGGTTGTTTTCAAAAAACATCCTTCATGTTCCACAATCCTGCAATAGTGATACTGGGAGCAACAACAGTCACCAGTGATAGGAATACAGAGATAACAGCAACAGCTATAAAGGAGACTTCCAGTCTCCTGTTACTATCTCAGGCCTCACTCAAAAACAGTAAACTTAAAGAGAACAAAAAAATCTCACCTTTTTAAGACTTTTTATATATTTAAATGGCATTACAGTTCAGCACCCAAGAACAGGTTTCTCACCAAGTCTAACAGTCAAGTGACCAAATTACAAGGTCAAATTCAATTGCCAACTGGCAATCCTGGACAAATCTGAGAGACTACAAGAACTGAACACTGACAGATAATGAGTCGTTCCTGGCTACAGAGATAATGGGAAGCTTTCCAAAGTCTCAGCAAAGTCAGTAGGACCTAACATTTCTCAGTATCATTTTTGTTATGAAAACACATTTTGGACACTTCATTTCTTAGTTCCCACTGTTTTGAGTGAAATATTAGAATAGGAGAAAGATCTTCAGGATGAATGTATATATTGTGGAGGGGAAAAAAAAAAAACAATTTGTTTCTCCTGCAGTTTTCACATGCACCAAAACAGTAATCAAAAATATTATTTCCACCTGTACAGAAGATGGCATCTATTTTGTGAATATCACCCAAAGTAGTGACATCCACTAGAATTTTGTCAGCTATCTGTATCAGTGACATTATACTAACTTTTCAATAGTTTAACTAATCACATCTGTAGAAGACAGTTTCTGTGAGCTGTTAAGAAAATTTTATCTGATATTTATTTCATCCATAAAAGCTGACATCTATGAAATAATTTAGAATACCCGAGAAAGTTGCACTTGCCTATTAATAAGCACTGTAATTGCACTGCTTAAAGTACAATCATTTACTTGAGAATATCTATGAGTTGTAGCTACGACAGCCTACATGCTCAATTCGAGATGCAGAATGAGTACAACCAAGCTTAAAGAGTGAAAAAGAACAAAAGATGCTTACCTTAATGTCAAATATTCTGATAAAATACGACCTCTGCGGATTGTCCTTTACAAGGCAAGCTACACCACAGCATTTCTTTGACCACATGGCATTGCGATCTGCTGCATATATCTGAACAACTGCCGAAGACATAGTCTAAAAAGAAAAGGTAGCTATTACTTTTGAGGTAAAAATCACATTTCATCTTTTATCTCTTAATTTTGTTCGTTGTTCTAGGCAGCAATTTTGGTAATTCCCAGGTGGTAGCACAGTAAAGTTCAAACGACCCCAGATCACTCTGATGCAAGATTTAGACAGCTTAAGAATCCAACTGAACCTTTTGTTCTTGCTCATAAAATCAGCAGAGATTTTGCCTGTAAGAGGCAGACCAATAGCTCAGTGGTTACACAGAGAAGCCCTACTGTGCAACTAAATTTCTTTCTATTCAGTACTTCAAACTGGATAGAAATGTAATACTCAGGCTAGAACTGTAAATTACACAGTGCCTGGAAACACTCCCAGGTACTGGAACATGACCGTCTACATTGCTTAATTGTTCAAATGGTCTCTGGCATAATTTTAGCTGATGCCAACTAACAAACTCCTAAAATTCTTGGGCATCATTTGAAAATTCACATGAGCTAGGCTCATTCCCAGCTGGCAACTTGAAATCATCCTGTTTTCAAATTGAGAGATTTTAATAAGAGAGGAAGATTCTTCCACACCAGATTGCTTCAGTCACTGGGAATGTTCCTCAGCATGTTTGCTAGTATACCCATGTCCTACCTTAAGAGTCCTATAAGCAAATGAAAATTGGAGCCTTTGAAGAATATTTATTTAACAGTGAAGTCATAAGGACACTGTTACACCATGGGAGTATAACCCCAGCAAATGGCAGGTTGGAGCTCGAAGCTCCCCTGAATCAGCATATGTATTTTACAGCACATGTTGGATTTTTCCTTTGTGAATTTACCTAATCACTTCAGACCCATGTGAACTTCTGGGCATCACAACATGGGGCAGGACTGTATTTCATGGTTTGCTTATGCATTGTGAATAGTTGGCTACTTTTAGATAAAAGTTTGCCACCTGCTAGTTTCAGTATCCTCCCGGTTCTTAACACTAGAAGACTGTGTTAATGGTTTCATAGTTGCCTCTACATGTTGCACATGCCTTTACAGATAATTGTCACACTTCTGTGCCCTGTAAGTTCTCTAGCATTTAGGAAGTGATACTAGTTTAAAGTCATTCTTGTACCAAGAAAAAAAATTGTATAGTTTTACACTTTTAATTAGCCTTGTCACTCTCGTATGGATCTTACCTAGACCTACTATATCCTCCTTTGACAGGGGGTGAGACTTATTTTGTATTAATCCAGTCTGTTAGTCTTTTGAACATAGGGTCTCAATAATACTGTTTCCTGGTTTTGTTCTCTACTTCTTCCCTGTAAGTCAGAGTTTTATTTCCTTTTTTATTATGGTACATAAAGCAGATGTTTTCACAGACGTGTTACAGTTCCAAGAGCATTCTGGAGGGATCATATCTAGTCTGAGTAATGGGCTCCATACTATGTTTTCCCCACCTGCTCTACAATCATCATTTTGCCTTATTCAACACTACTTGCCAAAACAGCTGACATCTAGAATGCAGGCATGTCTTGTTACACTGTAAGATTATCTACTAAACATCAGTATCGCCCATGTCACACTTTTCAACTGGTTTAAAATAACCAAAAGAATAACCAAAGTTTCATGAGATATTTTTATCAAAAAACCTTCCAATTTTCTTAAAATAGAGTCAAAGTAATATAGCCAGACTGACAGCTACTCGTTGGGTGAACTTTAACCTTTGCACAAGAACTATGACGTAACTTTCATAAGTCAAGATGTAATTCTTCTTTGCAATCACTTCTTCAGAAGTTGCCAGGCTGACTACTAATCTGTCTGGTAACCTACAAAGAGTTAGTGCATGACTGATGAAAAGATTTGCAGTTGCCTCCTCAAATGCTCTACAACTAACTGTAGAGTAAAATTTCTGTCCCTGTAACCTACAGAGTAGTATAAATAATTTAATCATAACTGGGCTCATCAGATAAGTAAAAAGGGACCCTTGAATTAACCATACTACCACAATGAAACAATTCACAGGTATAAGAGATGCTATTTTTCCACTTATGCTGCAACAGGCAAAGATTTCATTTTGGGCACAACTGGCCAGATTTTGTTCAAATCTTCTGCTAACAGTCTTTTTCTCCAATATCATCTCCCTGTTAAACTGATAATCTTGCAGACACAAGACAATAAAAAGAAGCACAGGTGGGACATTCTACAGTTGCAACGAAGGCATTACATCCAATCACTGCAACTATCCCTCTGTCTGTGCAAGAAGCCTTCTCAACCCTCCAAATAAAGCCCAGCTCCGCTGACAACTCCCTATCAAGACTACCCACAGAAATGTGTCATCTTGGCAGGAATTATGCAGCTTAAATTCAAGACATGGAAGACAGCTAACTGCATCAAGAAAGGGCTCCTTACATGTTGCTTCCTATGGTATCCAGCAGCAAAAGCACCAACTGAATTATCTGGGTAAACCACTAACTGTTGTAACTTGATGATGATTGCATATAAAACCTTGAACCAGCACATACCCCATGAGCAGGCAGAATATTACGCAAAGAGAGTGTGTCCTCATTCTGCATAACCATAACAGATTTAATGTACACTTGGATACCCTATAAGTAGGGCTTAATTTACAAGCTAGACAACAATTTCACTGAATCTAAAGTAGGTGCTGTTTTGAGGTCTACAAAGCTTAGAGTTCAATTACATTTTAACTTATTCATTAGCATTGTGCAAATTCCTAGTTTTGACAGACTGCAATGAGGCTTTAACATGTTAGAACATGTAATTATAAATTCCACTGTCATATACCACTGTCTTTTTTTTTTAGTAGAGGGATAATGTAGAAAAAAAATACAAGGTGTATTTTTTGGGGGAGAAGGACAATAAAATACAACTCCTTTTACTTCAGCCACTGTTCATTTTCATCACGCAGAGCAGTGATGCCATGCTTTATGCTGTACAGGTGGCAAAAATATTTAATCATCCACAGCCTTTTGAAACTTACAAACATCAGCAAAATTTAAAACTTGTGAAAATATATGAACCATAAACTTAATCTATATCATTATGAATCCTAGCCACATAAATACAACTTTAAAAAAAATAATTTAACTTTAATTGCAGAACTGTAGTATCTGAGAACATTTACACACATAAAATTTTTCTACTGCATTTTCTGAATGTCTAGTTTGAAGTCGGTTAATACAACCAGCTCAGCTTCTCACAGCATTAAGAGAATGCTGCATTTAAAAGCAGGGGCTCTTTAAAGTTATATGCAAACATTTCTGCACAAGAGATCACGTCTGACTTCAGACAGAACTGAACAGGATTGCCACTAAATACTCAATGTAATCAGTGTATTTTCTCTGACATAGTAAGTTGATTTATTACTTACTACCTATTACTGCATTTTCAGGAGGAGGATTTTGAAGTTGGCACTACTGCTTTGTGTAACAGTTTTTGAGAGAACCTTGTTCTTCTGATATACCTATATATCTGGAAAAGGTGTATAGGGGAAAGAAATAAGGTAGCCCACCAAAAACTGATGGGCCATGGAGATGAAAATCAAATCCCTTCAGTTCCCTTTATTTTTTCCACAGTCAACCTCCAACTAGAGGACATGCCATTCATTCCAGAGATTTGTCACACCCCTCAAACTGATTAGCTATGAAGCAATAAGCCTGGTGCTGTTGCCTATACACTGGCTGCCTCACTGGCAGAGTTGGTCTCATCCTTGACACACATACTGCAGGATATGTGGTATCAACACAAGGCTTAGGAAAACACCACCTGCCTGCAAAAGGTAGTCACAAGTAGTCATCACACATTTGTAGAATGTGATCACAGCAGTTACTGATAGTTTCCAACTGGGCAGCAGATAGCTGTGTACTTTGATCAGCTTTTGGTGTGAACATTTGCAGCAGTAGCCTGTCAAGTTAATGACTTGCTGTAGTTCAGTGTTTTTCAAAAACAGTAAAGCACAACAACACAGACAGTCGAACCTCATTACAAGAAAGAGCCATCACATTAGCTTGACTGTGGTTAACATGGATTGTGAAAAGCTAAGAAATTACAGGAGACTACAGACATTGACACAGTGGAGCAAAAGTCGCAATGAAGAGCAGCAGCAAGATTAAGGCTGTAAGAGGATGTTCAGCCACCTCAGCATACACCAGAACAGAAAGAATTTCAAGACCCATTGGGATGGTTTTTGCAGCGCTCATGTACAGCTGACAACTGCTTGTGGTTTAAAGATCAAAGACTCATAAAATAACCTTGGTTGGACGTGACCTCTGTAAGTCTTCCAGGTCAACCTCCTGCTCACAGCAAGGGTAATTAAAAGCCTTGAGTTCAACTTGCTCAAGGTCCTGTCCAGTTAAGTTTAAAGGCTCCAAATCACCTCTGGCAAACCTATTCCAGTGCTTAATCACTCCAATTTTAGTGCCTGTAAAAATGCAACTAAGTTTAATGCATTCCACTAATGGTTCAGTATTGTTATGTGTTACATGTTGACAGTAGTACCGAAGACATGTTAGCAGTGATTTTCAGTCTTTTTCCAATAAAGGTGCAGACCCTTTCATACACACGTAATTTAATTGCACATGACAGGTTTGCTTTTCTTAGCTATCCTTCCCAGCCGCTGGAAGTATCTTCTAAATAAAACAGGAAAAAAAAAGACCCTGTCCTGTAATGTAAGAATACAAGTAGTAGCAGTTGTTTCCAAGAAGAGTAACCTCTTGAAAAAAAACACGCTGATACAATGCCTGTAGCTTCATCATGAAGTCAGTCTGAAAACTTTTGGCCTGCAAATCACAGTGAACACAATTTGCTACTGTTAGATTTCTGTGAAGAAAAGCCATGGTGAATAGTTGTGAGCAATCCAGACCCAATAAAAACCGAAATCAGTATTTCCATTATCTTTTCCTTAAAATACACATCTGGAAAAGTCATCCTGATCAATACTACAGCTGGGGAAAAGGTACCATGGGCAGGCATTTTTTAAGATCTACTATGGTGGCAATTCTTACTATGGCTAAATCAACATGATGAAGCCTGACCATGTGATGCTGGGTGCTCCTGGGTCACTCATTTCTTCTTTGATACAAGACCAGGAAGATAGCCTGCAAGTTTGCTTCTAGGGCGACTGTTCAATAATGAGTGCTTGTTGCTATTCATTGACATTAAAACAGTGGTAAGCAATAGTCTTCCTCTGACAGCAGGGTTCAGGAGCTAACATCAAGTACCACTGCACTGTGGAAAACACTTAGTGAGTTGTAACTAATCTTGACCACAACAAGGACAGGAAGCCTCAGTACCAAGGCAATCTCCAGTAGCCTAGCATTATCTGAGCCATGGAAGAAGACATGGAAACTCATTAAGACTCATGAATGAGAAAGGCAAGAAGCAGAAGTAAGAATGCAGGACAGCTAACTCTAAGAAATCAAGCCTAAACCACAGAAAATTGGACAATTAGAACTCAGTGGTTCCCATTTCTTTCTCTAGATGACAATTATTCCGCAGAAAAGAATCCAAAATGTAGCACTGACCAATCAAGCAAAAATACTGCTTGAAACCTTAGTTTATCTCAAAACCCCCTTATGTTTAAGCAATTACACATTTAAATGTCAATAATAAATTCATGTTATTTAAAACAAACTTGGGGTTAGACAGTGCTAACACCTTCCTGCTGTTCTGCAATTGCCTTACCTTCAGTGTCATAAATATATGGAGCTTCCAAAAATGTTTCTGCAGTGCTTAACACAGCCACGCATTTTATCTCATCACTCTTAACACAGCAACATAAAACCTGCTCCAGGAACCAGGCCTGGAACCGCCTCCCCTTCTCAGACAAAGGTCTTTGGTGGCCCACACAACCAAGCTCTGCTCACTCTTTCTGGCAGTTTCATTTTCCTTCTGCACAGTGGTCCCCTTTCAAGAGGAAAAGTAGCTATTTTCTTGGCATTGAGGATATCTTATGCCACGTGGGAACAGTGTGTTCCCTTCCTGCTACGGCTGATAACCCACTTCCAGGGTGAATGTTCTCATCACCACGCAATCCTACAGAAGGCACACATTGCAATCTCCTCCAATGGTGCTTTTAAATGAACTGAATAAAAGTGACTATTCAGATTATCCCTAACTAATTAGGCCACGTAAACAACATGCAAGTATGTTTCCCTAACAATTTCCACATTGTAAGTAGCAGAGGTATTTGCTAGATTAGACAAAAATATTTGCTAGCACTTTCACAGAAACTTAGAAAACTTGAGTTTAATTAGGTTCAGAATCCTACAATATTTGTAAGTCCTGGATAGTAGGTATCCTCTTAGGCATGAGTGTCTAGTATGATGGTGAGGTGCAACTCAGGCATAACAGCAAGAAATACAAACACAACATTTTCATCAGATTTTAAAGGTCTCAATAAGTATTCACACGAATCAACTTGTAATTAGTTAGTTGGGCCCAGTCCACAGAAAAGCGAGTACAATAGATGCATCTGACTGTCTTTCCAGCCTTTTCCCCCCTAAGAACAGTGGATCAAGCTATTTATGATTACTGCATCTTGCACAAAAACCAGTGTGATGATACGGTCTTGATAAGACTCCACAATATTTTGCCTACAAAATCAGGTTTTAAAAAATCAGATTTCGCAACTCTCAGACTGGCTTATAATTTATGTTGTCACACACCAGGTTGCCTCCAGAATCTTCAAAAATGAGTCTGATATGTGACAGTGTTCATCCACTGGGGATTTGGATGCTTCTTTATTTGCAGTTTGGGTAAACTGAAATTACTGCAATGTTTAAAGGTATAGTAGTTTTAAAGATATATTTAACAAATTACTAATAATCTTATCTTTAAAGACAATTGTGCATGGCAAAAAAAGTTATCTTTAGATGCTACAGACAGGATTTTAAACTAGTTTCCCATCAAAAGAATAAATACAGAACTTCAGAAGTTTGCTGGCAGATTTTAACAAGTTAAGCAGCTGGAAAAAATCATCTACTTTTAATGTCATTTACATGACATTATTTTCAGAAGACAAACTGATTGCTCTACAGACAGGAAAACTAAAGCAAGTTTTCACATTGCTTGACAGAACTGATATAAGAGAGCCTTTTGTAAATATCCAATCCCATGAGAAAAGCTTTATTTGGTGAAAGTTGAAAAATTACTCAACTGAAGACACCGAGGCCTTACCAGTTATACTGCTTGTGAAATTATTTGCTGCAATCACAAACAGTGTTCAATTTTAAGCTTAAAGCTTTTTCATTTCTTAATTTCCCATGATCACTCACTGATTTAAAAATGCACTATATACAGATGCTAAGAAAATAATACTTTTTTCCACCTATACACAAAGTTAGGCTATGTTAAAAATAAAGCCACTGCATAAGAGATGCTGCCTTTTTCTTATTTGAAGGGAGAAGAAAGAGGAAGTTTTTCTGAAATAACAAAAAGACACTTCAGGTATTTCCTATAGTTTCTGAAACATGAGGATCTTAAGAAAGACAGTTCCACATGACACATTTAAGGGATTCCTTAAAAAAAATAAAATTAAGGGCTCAAGAGACCAAACCCAATTTAAAAAAAAAACCAAAACAAAACAACAACAACAACCCCCAATAACAGATTCCCTGCCTTGTTCTGATAAGCACACAAGTCAGTTGCAATATCCTCAATGAATATCTTTTACTGATGTGGAGAATGCAGCAGTGATCACTAAGTGATATTACAATAAAGAAAGAAAGGAAACAAAGGACTGCTGTTTAACAAATCTAAAAAGTGCTATAAAAGTGCTTGTCCAGACTTAAACCTGAAGTTGTCTAGCAAAGTGATCCTTCACTCCTAACCCTTGATCAGCCAGTTACAAACAACTCGCATTTTTCTGAGTGTCTTCAGATACAAGTTCATTTACATTTCCACTACCTCCCAGAACCCACCCCCCC
>NW_020799092.1:58889684-58907441 GCF_003259725.1 Athene cunicularia
CACCCCCCCCCAGTTCAGCTAGAGCTGGCCAACTCTTTTGGGATACTCATTGCTCAATTGTGGATCAGAGAAGACCAACAATTAAGATGTGGGTAAACAGCATAGCATATAAAACCAAATCAAATAGCACATGATTAACTGAGACATGCTTTTATCAGACACAGAATACAGATATTTTTAAATCCTACAACCTCAGTTCAGAAAACACATGCAAGACTTCAGCCTCCCAGAGATACGACAGCCATAACCACAAGCATGTTCCAGATTATAATATTCCAAGCGATCTCAATTTAGCAGGTCATTTACAAGATGACATGCACAACCTGGGGTTTTCAGTGATGAGCAAGCTGAACACTGTCACTTCCTGTTTACCTGCACAGCATCATTAGCAGCTTATTCAGCTGCGTCTTACTGCTTAAGTCTCATTGCTTAATGCTGCTCAACTCCTGGCTGGCCAGAAAGCAGCAGACACGTGACAAAACCCAGGTTTTATGTTCTGTTGTTAAAGTCATACATTTAGTTACTTCCAAAACAACAGAAAGTGTGCTACACGCAGGCCATCCACAAATTTGTTACCGTGGTACTGGCATGGAGCAAAAATTCTAACTACAGAAGACAGACATTTTGTCTTGCAGTTCCACTCCCACCTCCAGCATGTCAAGACACTCAGAATCAAGTCATGTAAGACTGTTCCTTTTCAAAGCTCGGGGAATTTTTAGGTTAAATGTTAACGTGTAATTTAAATGCCTCAAAATGGAAAGATAATCAAGACTCCCAAGACTAGAATGATCCTTACAAAAAGGGAGCACTGCACAGATATATAGATTAACTGGTTCTCAAAACGATGTTTCATAGTCATACACAGAAACTGCAGATTGGCGTTTCAAGCCATATAGACTCAAAGCAAAAACTGTGAGTTTCATGAACCCCATGGGATAAAATTGGAGCTTGAATCTATTTTGTCCTGTTCCACTGCCTATTCAGCTGCAAGGGAAACCAGCTCCTTTGATTCAACATTCTCTTCTACCAGCAACCCGATGCCTTCACTCACGAAGGTCCTCTTTCTTCAGCCTTCACCAATCACTCAATTTTCTATGCAATAACGTTTTTCCCGATGCTACACACTAGTTTTATATTTAATGCAGGGTCTTATAAGAAGATCCTCACACCCACTTTGAACATGAGTATGTTTTGAGAAAATGTTAGAAAATCTCATCATCCATAAAAACGAAAACAGGTTTAGTTTTGTGTGTGTTTTTTAAGACTTAGACCCACTATATTTCTTTATAGACCCACTTAATGGTAAATGTATCACCATGGTCACAAATAAAAATCTTCAGAACAACAGTTAAATTGATTAAAGAAAGGATGTGAAGCATAAGACTCAGGAATTCCTGAATTATCCCAGCTCTGGAACACTCATTAATGAGCCCTTGAAAATGCTATTTAGCATCTACTGATATTCCCAGGTCCAGATTGAAAAATATAAAAAAAATAATATTTACTTTGAAGAGGTGAGGTTTAGGCGAACCTTTCTTACGCTCTTTACACTTGAGGACAGAAAAAAGTAAGGAATGTTGACTTCAGACAAAATAAAAGTGTTTTGAAATTAAAAAAAACCCTCTTTTGTAAGAAAGCATTAACTTCATGCCAATATAAAACAAAGAACCCCCTTCAAAATATTAACAAATTTAAGAAAAGGCTATTAAAAGTAAAACCTCTTTGAATAACAGCCAGCAACTGGCCTTGCAATCGTGTATACAACTTGCATCCTGCCCTGTAAAGCAGACTCAATCCACTTACATAAGGGTACTTAGGGATGCAACCCCCCTCACACTTTCACTGTGTCACAACTCAACATGTTTTAATTCCTCCTTCAGCAGTTCACATTTGATTTGAATATAACTGCTATGTTCAGATATAAGGAAACTCATAATTGTACATAAGATTTTATCTTTTTTTACATCACCGAGTCTGCTATGAATAAAGTTATTCCCCAGTTATAAATTTCAAAAAGTAGATATACTATGGGAGAACACTGCATGAGGATTAGTTGCACGATCCCTGGACATATTCAGAGCTCATTCTAGGAATACAATGCTAAAACCTCTTTTGGAGTGGAAGATGTGCCTAATAGTGAAAGCATCAGCTGAATGTTTGGAAGACTGCTATTCTTCATTTAGTTCTGGCAACAGCCTGCTGCATCATGTTTACATTTATTTCTCCTCTATGCCTCAGTTCCCTCATCTGTAATACAGAGATATAGACCTCTACCTCTGTAAAGTGTCTTGAGAACTACTGATGAAGGAAAAACAAAAAAGTATGCTGCCACGACAGAAATACATTATTTTGTGGGCGTGGGGTGTGCGTGTAGACAACACATTATCTTCTCTGTCAGTAGCAAAACCAACTTAATTTCCACATCACTAGTGTTAGTTTTCTCCCCCATGCATGAACATTAATTAATACCTGATAGCCTGGTCACTGTTGGCTGTTTTAGATAAGGAAATTAACATATTATTTTACCATGAGGGATGCCCCTTGAGTAAAGTGAGATTTATTACAGCTAACAGTTACAACTGTCACTGCCTGTACTGGCTCCTTCTTTGTAGGTCCAAGACACTTCATTTACCAATGGACTGTGGAGGCCAAAAGCCATTTAAATTCACCCATATGTAAACAAACTTTAGTGGTTTGAAAGCAGCATCACAGAATGGTGGTCTTACGTGGTCTTACATATTGACAATTCTATGCAAACTTCAGGCTTAAGTTAGGTATTTTCATTTTAGACAAATCACAGCTGTAAATTCTTTGTAACAAACTTCCTAATTTTCTGTAAATCATTACCACTTTTTTTTTTTTTTTAACACAGTATATTTAATGCTTGATTCTTAAGATGGGAAAATAAAGATCATAAAGCACATAAGTCAAAACTTAACAGCAAAAGAAAAATAATTTTTATGAAACAAGAGTACTTTCCCACCTTTCCCATTTCTCAGATGTCTCTTCTGAGAGAGACTTCTGGGATCCTGACCCCTGAGCAAGAAACCCCTTCCGCCCTGAAGTCTCAGTACATAAGGACTGAGAAAATCATGAGACCATGCACCACAAAAAAAAAAAGTGAATCTGATGTTGGCACTACCAGGGAAACTAGATAATTACCTGACAAAAGTAGTTTTGAAAACTAGGCACTCTACCCTAGTTCCAGCACAGCCCTTCGATAAGGGCAATCATCATGATACACATCTAGGTTCTTTTACAAATAATTTGGCTACATAATAAAAACCAGTAGAGATATTTCAGTTTAACTTTTGGTATTACTACTTATGCCTCTTAAAAACTGCATTAAGAGCTTGCCCCCAGCCATATCCTGTAATATGGGCTCTACAGCTCAAAATTTGTGTTTAAATTCTCAGGCCAGGCATTACTGTGAAAAAAATCCTTAATTTCTGCTACGTAAGAAAAGCTCCCCTGTACAATTTGTGTTTCTGTTACACTCTCCCCTTGGATTATCCAAATGAATAGTACAAAGGTAATATTTGATGTAGTTCATTGATGGAAAGAAAAAGAAACCTTAAGGAAAGGAATTGTTGTGTTTGCAATACTCAGTTTTCAAGGTGAGAAAATAAATGATACAACTGACCTCTGCCAAGCTAGGACTTAGAAAAAAAGTTGAGATGAAGAGCAATTTTGAAACTCAGATATCAATAACAGAATTGACAATTCCCTTTCTGAACTTACTACCCACTATCGGAAAATAAATGCAGAGGGCAACTGAATTGAAAAGCTCCTTCCCTGAAGCAGAAATTTTTCCTCAGTACTCCGTAAGTAGTCAGAATGTTACTTACCATGAAGCTGACTGCTCTGCTAGGCACAACCAGAACAATAAAAACTGTAAAGAATCTACTCATTTACAGTTAAAGTGTTTATTTATACACAAATTGTTGCAGGAAGAGAGCAACAGGATATATTTTTCCTCTGCACTCAACACTTTGTGGTGTCCATGTACATTCACCAGCTTCCAGTTTAAAAAAAAAATAAAAATCACACAATACTACTTTTTTTCATCATTGTGGAGCTGATAGTACAATTTCACGTACTTCTAATGAGCAACCATAGACAGAACCAAGGAACAGAGGCAGTGATATTGTTCTTAGTCTTTTATTCTTATGGGTCAGAACAAAAGCATCCCCACAAAAAATGAACGTAATTAGCTCTCCAGTACTGTTGTGTCCCTGTTCATAACTTGTGACCATTGTTCAGCAGCAATAACAAATATGCTACATGAAAAGTTGAAAGTATGTACCAGCCAGAATTTACAAATTATAAAAATTATTTCACTCTACTTACAACAGTATTAAAGTAGCACTAGATCTTGTGTGAGAAACAAAGTTTACAATAAAGAAAATCAATATTTATTAGATCAATAATAAGAGTTTGGAATTCACAACATCACACCAAGATAATTTTAACAGGAACACAGTATTTTAAAATATTTTTAAAACTCTTCAGATAGAAAATATTTGTTTCAAAGAACATTTACAGTAGGTTTGAAACTGACCTCTTCTCTTTTGGTAAGTATTGTCTGAATTAATGAAATACAGCCAATTGAGCCAAAATAATAGCTTCAATGAAAAGGATCTTAAGATAGCATTGCTTTTGATTCCTATGAAAATGAAATACTGGAAACAATCAAACTGTATTGCACTGGCAGTCTAGTCAGCCAGTATCATTACCCTAATCAAGCATCAGATTTGAAGCATTACATGCTTCAATTTGAATGCCTTTTCTGCAAGTCTTCAAGTCTGTTCTGAAGCTGACAGTAAGGCTAACATGCTCAGTGTCACTGGTTCTGGCTGCTTGGGAGAACTGGCAACAACCTGACTGTCAGGCCAACTGTTTGTCACTTTTCTGAAAACCTCCACTTACACGATAAGTCACAGTGCTTTTTATGACAGTATAAAGATAGCAGGTATTTGTTACACCACACTAACAGAATAAAAATGTTCATTAATACTGGTTGTAACCATTAAACAGAATAAAAAAGGTTATTATAATGACATAAATTTCACAGTAATTTTTCCAAAATGACTTTGGAAATGAGATATTCCTCCATAAGGGCACTGATGCAACTTCAACCCCCAAGACTGAAAGAAGGTACGTATGCCCTGCCAAAGCAGACTCTGGGTTTCCAGTTTTTATTTGGATATTCCCTCACTTTGTGATCAACTAACTACACCAACCGCTCTGAGCACCTGAACAGCCTCAATCTGTTAGCACAGAAACAAAAAGCTCTTGATGTTGAGTGTACAGAATACCAGTCCCAGGAGTATACAGTTTAGAGAAAACAAGCTGATTACCCAACTGTCTAAGACAGTGTTCAAGAAAAATCACACCCTACTCAAAAGACTTTATATGAGTCTAGATACAGAGTATCTCTTCCAGACTCCTGGAAGGAATAAGCACAAGAGTGAGACCTACATAATAGCAATTCTACTGCTAGAGGTTCAGCATGGTAAATTTTATGAACATCAAAGTCTGATGTTCATAAAGTACAACTGGGTTCTCGAAAGATATAGGAATTAAATTATTTGCCAGAAACGTCAAGGCTGTGGTATAAACACTGATGATCTTTCTACCAGAAGATGGTGATGGGGGTGTTCCAGTAACACAGCTAGACCCTGAGCAAGCTGGGGGGCAGGGAGCAAAGCCTTTATTTTTTGGTAGTCCAGACTTCACCCCTGGGCACATGGACTATTTATGGAAGATGAAGCAGATTTATAGAAGAAATTGAAAGGCTAGCCAACTTCACCAATGAAAGCATCCCATAGAACATCTGTTATTCAAAAGTGGATCCTTCCGAAGGCAGCCTCTGCCATCCACCACGCAATGTGCAATATGATACAGAACTTGAGTTTTATATTAGCTGACGTGGAACTAAGATCTTTAAATCTTCCCATCCCCATGTAAAAGCTTCCATGCTGCAACAAACACTACAGTCCTCTGAAGAACTCCAGAGTCAAAGAAGCGATGTCAGTCACCTTGCTTAAGGACCAAGTTACTCTGACAAACCAGGGCACCATGCTGCACTTCAACAAAGGTTCCAAAGCATGTGAAATGCAAAACCAGACTTGATGACGAATGGCAGACATCCTTATTTATGGCTGGTTTGCTTATTTGAAATAAGCCAGCTATGTAACAACCTATGCTAAGTCAGACTTGCATCACAATGATATTATCTGTATGTGGTGACCTTGGAGAAGATGTTATTTCCAGCAACATGGATGTTGGTACTGCGTCATTTCATTGCTAAAGCAATTATCACAGCCAACATTTACATGCAAGTCACCATCCTGAAATTAAAACTAAAAAGCACTCAGCTTCTGAATATTGTTATCTCCCTTCTGCTCTGAAGCAAAGACTACCTGCTGTGGGAGAACTGCTTGTACAGCACCAAGGATCACCAGTTCCTGCCAGTGCTGACTTATAAAAGCAGACATTGAAAAGAAACCATGGCTTGAGGGGGAAGAGATCACAGGACACTGGGGGGGGGGGGAAGATAAAAACTTCAGGGAAGCATAGATAGAACAGAGACATCTAAACACTATCTAACAGATCTAGTGATGTAGAAGACAGAACTGAAAAGGTTCCTGAGCTCACACCTCTACATCCAAGACAGAACCAATTATTAAGGTGAGACACCAGAACAGAGTAAATGACAATTGAACTATCATTAAATATGCTACTTCACCCCCTAGAACTGTCTCTGGAGCTCAAGCAGGAAACCAATTATTGCATCTGAACTGACAGAAAACTGGTAAAATGCTCCAAAATGCAGCCGCAAGGAAGATTCCAAGAGACCTCGGTGCAGCCCTGGAGTCTCTGAAGACGCACAAAACTTTTCCTGAATTGCTTACAAACTACTCATCAGAAAAGAAAGCTCTAGACAGAAATTAATTTTCTTGATAGGCCAGTGCTCTGTAATCTAGTGCAGTAAGTGAAACGCAGCAGCCCTTAATGTCACCCCTGCTGTATCTAACACAGCCTGTAGAAGCACAGTTACAAGACAGACAGATCTCCTTAGCAGAGAGCAAAATAATCTATCTTTTTTCTCCTGAAATCGGAAAAGAGGATGAAGAACCTTATGAGCTTGTGTTTGTAATATGTCAGATGCACTTGATAATTTTTCCACTGCAGTAGGTTGTTACATGCACAGGCACACCTTTGCTGGAAACTTGTAGTCACCTGCATTTTCTCAGGTTTCCAAAAGCAAGTTCTAGGAGCAGAGAGAAAAGATGGAATTTTGTTGCTGGCAGGACAACCAGGTTTGACTCTGGCTTGATGTCAGAGAGGACAGTTATGGAACCAGTAGCAGAGCTGACCCTTAATCTGTGATGTAGATCCTACTGACAATACTAGAACAGATAGCTCACGTCCATCTCCCCATCCCAAGCACTACAATTGCTTTTGTCTCCTGGTAGCTTCACCTGGTTCTGCAAATATTAGTAGCTAGGTCCAGGGGCACTTTCTGGATCTAGTGGCAAGTGGTACAGCAGAATGCACATCTGCACAGAACTCTCTCCCTCCACCCAACACAACACAGACTGGGTAAGGCCCTATCAGGAACTGTGTTTACACTATTCTATTCCCAAAACCATGCTTGTTAATTTGAGTGAATATTAACTAGCACTACCCAAACCTGTGCCAGGAAGTGTATATTATACACCATGGACAGTCATAGAACAGTGCCTGAGTTCATGCTACTGCCCTACTTAAGTTTGTTAGGATCAGTATGTTAGCACAGACGGCTGACAGACCAGAGGTGAGAGAAAGGACAAGATCCATCTTACTGCTACTAAGCTTCAATGTACACTGGGTGGGTATTTTGCATTTTGAGGCTGTCAGTTCTGGTTATTGAGGACAGAAAAGTATGGTCCAGGCAGGTATGGCCAGTGTGAGGGATGGACCCTTTGGTTACACACTATGAAGCTTGGAGCAGCAACAGAAACCCTTGTTCAACAAGCAGCTCTCAGCTAAACAATACAAACACAGGGCAGAACAACAGACAGGATTTGTTGTTTACAGGCAAAGACCAGAGATGTTCAAAGACACTGTTAAGGAAAAGTCTCAGTGAAGAACTGAAGCACTGAATGAGAGACCTCCTAAACGACATAAAAAGATGAAGTCAAAACCATGACATGGAATAAGCTAGATTAACATTTCCTACAGAAACACTGAGCACCAAATCCATGTCCATTCATCCTATCAAACAAAACTGTGATGCAACTAGGTGTGTTGCATCTTGTACACACTTGAACAAAGGCAAGGAAGGGCATTCTTTCTGCAGAGATTCAGATGTACTAACCGTCACTCAAGTATATAAAGATTGGAGCGTGAATGAGACATGAACAAATCTCTCAAAGACAAAACTAATTTCTTTTAATAAAAAGTGGTTTGTTGAATCACTACAGAGTTCTAGAGATCAAGCAGAACCAGCATTTTCTGTTGCAATGACACTTTAAAACCTTGTATAGTTTTGAATGTAAAGCTCCAGGTACACAAAATGAGACAGTGCTAACAGTGCAGTGCAACACTTAGAGGCCAACATTGTTTAAGAAAGGTCAAAGTGACAGCATCTATTGTATGACTGAAAAATACTGGCTGATGTAAAACCACACAAAATTAAGCCCCCGAGATGTATTTTTTTGAAACTGTTAATAGTCAGGTTACTAAAAATAAAAACACTAATGACTGTGTGCCCAGTTATAAAATTAATTTCATACCAGAGATACTCTTAACTACAGACTAAATACAAATAAAGAAAAAAACAGCTCTGCATTTTGTTAAAAAACTACTGCTTCCTCTTTGCAAATGCATGGGGAAGCTTTTGCCTGTGGTATTGCACAGAACACATACCACTACAGGATGTTCATAGTTTTCTTCCTCTTTTCACTTAACCGCAAAAATCAAGCATGGTTTTACAGAGAGAAGCCTATTTGGATGTCTTTGTGTATATTTAGTGTCATAAGCCAAGTGATGTTTCTGTTTGCTTTGGCTGACTGAGGGGGAGTAAAGGAAAAAAATGTCTACTTACAAAGAATGACCACATCTTAGCTGTGCTCAGAGAGAACTGTCACATGGCTAGCGGAGCAGGAAATAACTTACAGTTCACTCAAAGCAGGACTAAGCAGTTCTGTGGTTTCAGATCTGAGTCTGTAGAGTTGCTGAAGCTGTATCTTCCAGTATACAGTTTCTTAATATAGCAGCTTAGAACTGGAGAGCCTGGTCCTCCCTGGAGAAGCAGCACTGGAGGGTGGAGCAGTGCAAGAAGCCTGAGGAGTATCACACTCTGGGTTTTGCTTCCCCCTCTCTTACCCACCAAAATTTCTCTTTTCTCTAACAACATTAACAACGACTTTGTGCCAGTGAAGATGAAACAGGAGAGAAATGTCTCATGGCTGTATCTCAGTCTGAAGTGCACTCTATGTATGCAGCAGCAAACGGACTGTCTCCTCATCTCCTTCCTCATCCAATGCTCTGTTGACTTAGAAGAATACAAGCTATGTCTATCTGGATATGAGTAGGAGGACTACATGTCTTATGAAATACAAAGTTCATCAGCAAGAACAAAGCACCTGTGGAACTGAGAAGTAGGGGAGTAAGGGGATGAAGAACGGTGAGGAAGGGAGACACTTCTAGCTGGAGATCTTTGTGCAGATTATGGATGCAGGGGCTGAAGGGAGAAAGGAAGATCCTGTAAGCACTTGAGGTACAAGGGGGAAAGAAGAAATAAGGGAAGGAGACCCTTTTTCTAGGACAGAAGGACAGAAAACTTGTTAAAATAGAGGGTGTATGATAAGAGAGTGCAAGGAGACCCTGATGAAAGCTGAGACAAAATTCACAGGACAGAGATCACTGTTCAAGACTTTAAAGCAAATCATCAGGATGGGGCTTACAAAAGAAATAGTGGTTAAATTAATTCCTAAAATATCATTACATACTTTACTGTACAAAAATCTTAAAACTTTACTTTCTACACAGAAACCAAGATTCTTCTTAAGTCAATATATTACTGCTTCTATCATAAAATGTACTAATAAGGTTGTAAAACATCTCTTTTCTTTATCCCTAACATTGAAAGACAGATATTAATACAACTAATTAATACTAATCTATTTTCTTATCCACAAATCACATACAGATAAATAAATCTCTAGGCTGTCACCCTGAGGGGGAAGAAAACTTTTATGATTTAGTGCCAAATTCCCACATTCAAAAATTCTTGTTGTTCTTTAGCCTAGACATCATGACAAGTACTAGGCCTTGTTACTTAATACTCAGAGAATGTTATTTACGAATCCATATTTTGATTTCATCTATCTGCTAAATAACCTCTCCAAGTGCTGGCTAACTTTCTGGAAAACCATCATTGAAAACACCTGAAGTAAATGCATTTTTTAAAGTGTTTGCAATCTTAGAGGCAAGAGTTACATTTCCATAAATAAAAGTTCAAATCATGAAATATAGTTTTCTTAGCTTTACAAAGAGGAGAAAGCTACATTTTCTTTTGTTAGGTCGGTGTTTCTCAAATTGCAGGCAGAGTACTCCCACATATAAAGCATGCTTGGTGAGCACAGGTATGTTCCTGTATAAGTATACCACTCTTATGCTGCATAACGGCTAGAGTAGATAAAGTCGATAACAAAAGTACATAAAGGCAAAATAACACAATCACATTGAAGGGCAGCAAGATGAATGCAGGGGGATTCTGAATTACACATAAAGTTCTGAAGGGAAAAATGGTGTGTGAAAGCATCTTAAAGAAATGGAAATACGACCTTGAGTAGCAAGCCTTAATGAGATCTTTCAGCTTTAAGTTAGACACGCTGAAGAACCAGAAAATGCACTATTCTCAGAAAACTCAAATTAAAAAAGGCTACCTTACAGCGAGGATTTTAAGGATGGCCAAATAAACAGTACAGGGAAAACAGTCTCACCGAGGTGGGGATCCATGTATGAAAGGAAGCGTCTACAGTGAGCTGCAATCTGCAAATCTGCCAGTATGCCGTGGAGCTCTGCAGCAACTGTTTCCTTGCCAGCAATGATCTTCTCCATAGAACATCAAGTCTACAGGAACTGTACAATTAATGAACTTCTTCCAGAATCATATATTCTTAACACGGCATTCCAATTTGAGATGCCTAAAGTGTCATTCACTGCATAACCACAAAGAGGTGTCAGGAAAATTGTCTACCTTTAACTCACGGGTAAGCTGAAAATAACACTACTATATTTGAACAATTAAGCAAACCAGCAGCTTTCTAAGAAAGTACCCCTATGATTGTTTCCATTACCTCTCTTCTTTTTCCATTTGGGCTTTCTAGTACACTGCTCCTGTTATGTGAAGATCACAGCACACTTCAGAATTCAGGATTGAATTTAACTGCAACTGTCCCTGAAGGTAACTGCGCACCTACTATGCGCATTTTATTGGTTATTCAGGCATAAACATGATGTCTCGAAGCCACAGAAGGTAGTGTGGCAGTGTACCCAAGGAAATACCTTGAGAAACAAAACTATCTTGTACAGCATCTGCTTCTGGCTCCACTAAATCCACTTTGAATTACTTCCAGTTACAAGGAAAACCAACAGGCCAATTAAAAAAAACCCCAAAAAACAAAAAACAAAACACCACAAAAAACCACACCAACCCTCTGTGTCCCAGTAAGGCATAATGCCAACCTTTCTTGAGAAAATTGTACCCTAACCCACCAATAAGCAACTCTATCTAGTGGCCATGACACACTTTTGTTACTTCCTATATTTTATTATCCGAGTATTATGTCATGAAACCCTAAGTCTCCTGCACTATACTAAGTTTTATTTCTGTACTACAAAGATTCCTCAAGAGACGAGCCTGTGAAATACACTCACTGCAAGAGAGGACACCATAAATCTTACCACGTGGCTTAAAGTGAACAGCAAACTTATGACAAACTAAGCACTTAATATCTCACCAAACCCCGTCTCCACTGCAGACAGCACTGCCTATAAAAAAGGCCAATGCAAGAACCAAGCCTTTCATCATATTGGTTAATGAACCACTGCAAAGTTCCTAGATGACACTCACTCATCATACACAAACCACTTCAATGCTTCACCCATTCTGGCACTGAGCTAGGAGCTGCCAGTGGCAATTGCTGCCATTGCCGGCATCTGCAGCCAGTACTTACCAATGATAGCAGTAAACAAGTTCTTAATTCCAGCACTACTAGAGACACTAATAGTATAGCAATAAGGGTCATAAGCTCTACAGAAAAGACAGGGGCGTTTTTTCAGGCAGAAGTACCAGAACTCCTCAGACAGAAGATATG
Organism: Athene cunicularia; assembly: GCF_003259725.1. NCBI lineage: Eukaryota > Metazoa > Chordata > Aves > Strigiformes > Strigidae > Athene > Athene cunicularia. The sequence continues at coordinate 58,902,059 of NW_020799092.1, forward strand.
AGATCTAAAATTAGAACATTCTCCATTATCACCTTTTTACCTTGAAATTGCATGGTATAAGATGGATCTTATACACTCTACTTGCTACAAACTGTGCTTTTACTAAACCTTTAAGAACCCCAGAAAAAAATATTCAGAGGAAACACTCTAGTGATAATAGATTCAAATCGATATTTATGATCAGGTAATGCAGAGAAATCACATCAATTCTCCATTAAAGGAAGAATAAAGAGGTTTTTCTCTGCACATCTTCACAAAATAGTAAACTCAATCTTTATCTTCTAACAAAAACTACCTCTTCCTTAGGTGTTCTCCTAAATAAGTGGTATCTTGGTGGAAATCTTGTAGTCAACACATGACTGTTCATTTGAATCCTACATTAAAACTTTGTGTTCTTCTAAATTCCTCCATCTGATTCTTAGCTGTGAAGAGTTGTTAAGTTACAACACAACAGCTTGTGACTACAAATTGTTTTCATCCTGTTACATCTGTACACTATAGAATTCCAGAGCATGTTACAGGAGCATGAGTGGTATATCTGACCAGCTGATTAACCACAGGTATGCTAGAAGACTTTAAGCACTTGACTACCTCCAAAACAGAGGAAAAAAAATCTACCAAGTAGCTCAGAGAGAATGCAAGAGTGCTGAAGCCTTAATAGACTGAGGTACTTGTCTATATTACTATATCACCTTCTGTTCAGCAATGCATAACACTTCCGAACAGAGATCTACAGTGACTCAAATTTGTAGCAGGACTCATCCTGCAGGTCAAGAAACAAATTTATGTGTTTAGAACATCAGCTACAAGCATGGTCACGGGATGTAACCACTATAGTCACTGAAGCAAAGACAGAAATTCAACTGATAGTTGCCAAGTTTTTTTAAGTAAGTTGAATAGGAGATTTAGATAACAGTCAGTGATGCCTACTGACAATGATGAGATTTTAATACCTAAATTTGTCTTTTACTTCTGAACTGAATCCCATCCTTTGTGAACGGATGCTTTGTCTCACAGACATAGACTATGAGATGCAACGTCCTGTAGAGCGTTCACATGCCGTCTCAAAACACTTCTCATCCATGGGCAAGTAATCTATTTACAGCATAGTTTACTACCTTATCTTAATAGCAAGTTGTGAGGAAAAACAAGCATGAGAAACACTTTATGATAAGCCTACTGTAGATGCATGGAGGAAGTTAGAGGATAATGGTTAAGCCACTTGCTCTGAAGAGTCTGATCTAATCCATTTCTATGAAAATCAGTTTTGTAGACACAGGCTTGGTTCAGAGAAACTGTCAAAAAAATAATGTAATTCCCTCTAGAAGGGAGATTATTGCTGAGAAGTTGTTTGGGTAAATGACTCCAGTGGATACCGGCGAGGCATATGAAGATGTTATATGTCTTTTGTTAGAACAGGACAAACCTCAAAGAAATCCAGGCATAACTCTCAATATTCTTTTGTTCCACAAGATTCCTTTACACTTTGTCTTCTTCCTCTGCATCTCATTTAAAAACACATGCAAAGATGAGATAACCACCTCTGAACTGATGACTCAGTTCTTCCTATCTGTTCAAGAAAGAACTGCTTTTCAAACTACAATCTCAACCTTTTTTGGATGTACAGCATGCAGCATAAACTTCTTGGCCACAGAGGTTGCTTAGACCTGTAGTCCACCTTCAAGTCTTAGTTCATGCTGTTTTCATAAGCATACGTAATCTTACAAGTCCTTTCTTGATAAAACATTTAACTCTTATCAATTAAGAGCTATAACTGCCATTCAGGTTTTTATTTTATCTCAACTATTACTGTAATTTGTCCTTTGGCTCTGACATACAAACTTATTCTGGTCGCATGCACTTTAAAAGCAGCCAAAACAGTTTTCCTAGTTAACTGCTGTGTCACTTCTCTTTCTGCATTCTTTACCAGTTCCTGTTTACTATATCAACCAGATCAAGATCTTACAAATAACCTATTCCTAGACTTATTCATTACACCTAATCCAAGCACTGAGTCCCACTTCTAAGTAGTATAAAATATCCATGCTCCATTACCTACTTCTAACATCTAGTACACATTCTTCATGTTTTAACACCTCTCACAAATATAAAATTATTTTTACAGAATAAAATAATTTTTAATCAGTGACATTACTGGCCAATATTAATCATGCAAATTATAAAAGTACCCTCTATTAAAAATTATTAATGGGACACCTAGCATTTGCTTTTCCTTACAAAACTCATCGCTTAGGACAAAATTAAAGTGACTGATTTATAACTAAGCACACTTAAGTAAAACCTTACAAGTTTGGCATAACCACAAAAATATTTCATTAATATGCACAGAAGTAGTCTCATAGCCCACCTTAGCATACGCTTAAATAGACTTATTTCTACACTATGATAAAAAATAATTATTGAAAAATTTCTACAGATAGTAAATTTTACATCTGACCTAGTTAACAATGTCATGTACCTGAACAAAAATTAGTCACATGTCTAAGCCACAATGAAAGTCCTAAAGAGCTACCTTATGCTGGATACCTACTGCAAGTAGTTCTACATTTGGATTCATATTTCAACCAAATTAACAATAGCTGCAGCTTTGACTGTTATCCAGTGGCTAGGTTTTGAAAACCCAATCTGTCACGGGCAAAGGTATTTTAATTGCTTATAGATTCAGATAAACATTTTACAGCTCAGCAAGCAGGGGGAAAAAAGTGAGGTAAAAAAAAAAAATTAGTATGTATTTCTGTATGCACATTTGCCTACTAGTCAATGAGATTCCCAAAGTATCAGTAGTAATCCAGAAAATGGTATCAGCTTCAGCAACACATAAAGAGCAACCGCTCTTCATCACTTCCCCCACTCCCAGGTAATTTTTGTGTTCATCAGTCATCATTACTTAAGATGCCACTGAAATTATGTCAGTATTGGAGTTCATAGGTTGCAAGTACTCAATCAGAATAAAGCTACTTAATAAATTCCTTTGCTTTCCATCAAACAAAAATAAAGTAGTTGAATCTTCAATGTTATTTCAAAGTAGCTGTCTTGTTATCAGTAAAAAACAGAGACAAAAGAAAGACTGTTGAAATAAATCAGGTCCAGAACACCACATGCTTTCTTAACCAAGTCCCTCAGGACTGATACTATCACTATGCCCTCCATAAGAGCACTATAAATTATTAGTACAAAAAGAGTATCTAGGATCATAGTCTAATGTCTCAACTGTTCCTCTGGTATTCATTTCACTAGCGATCTAAACACAAGGTCAAGTAAAATATAACCTACAATTCTGATGATATGGCAGATGCACATCACATCCAGTAGCATATCCATCACATGCTCTGACAGAAACACTACCTGTAGCATCCAGGCAGCACGGACAATTCACCTGATGGGAAAGTAAGTTTGTAGCATCCTACAAAACTCACAAGATCTTCCTTTCTTAAAAAAGGATAATTTACAGTGTGAAGTTTCACTAATAACTCAGACATGCATATTAAGAGATCAAATACCATGTACATTACACCAAAAAGGCATTTTTCAGCATAGTGTGCCAACACTGAGTAGGACTAGAAGGTCAAGAGTATCAAGAGTACTATCAGGCTCTGACAAACAGACACCATGGATTCAAGTTAGACAGCCGAAGCTGTTACCATCTCCAGGCGCCCCTTTCACTTCTCTGCTAGACATTGCCCTCCAAGGGATAGAGATGCTCAATCTGATCATTAATTAGTTTCTGAATTGTCATTGTGGCTCATGCCACAATCAACCAAAAAAGCCTGGTTAAATATCTCTAGAGCTTCAACGCTCAAATCCTCAAGATCAAGCAGAGACCCTCAATTATAGTAAGATAAGCCTATGCTTAACCTAGAAAGCATGTAGGGCTGAGGGAAAAGGGGAGAAGAATGGGCCACAATTAGAAGATACTCAGTTGGATACTCAGTTGAATCAATGGAGATTCTGTGAAAACCACAAGAATGCGTAGTTTCAAGAAAAATACAAAGTAAGTTATGTCTAGGAAGTTATCAACCTGTCACAAGTCACATGACACCCAGATACTGTGAAGATATCTACCTCCAATGTCTGCTTTCAACATGTTATTTATGCAGAAAAGTTGAGAACTTGAGTAGGTGAGTGTTACAGCTGAGCATAATGAAAACAAAAAATATGTTCACTTGACAAGAAAATCCAAGTTGTAGAAAAGCAAACTGGAAATCATCTTACACACACAAATTCATGTCCCATTTTTTAAATTTAGAGAAGAGTTGGTTTTTTTTTTTTTTGCAAAGGAGTTAAACATATGGAATATGTGCCAGAAGGCAGTTCAATTAATTTGTTTTTTGCAAATCTATTACTTTTCAAAAAACATGACGGTGACACCTTCTGACCCATTTAACTCAAGTTACTGTGACAGCATCTTATTTAACCCACTCCAATGTAAATATCACCTACTTCCTTTTCAGTTACTACATCTTATGCCTTCCTTGCAACAGTCAGTTTGATCAACAATACCATTTCAAAGTCCAAACAGTTAATGTAGAATCATTATGGCTGCACGGATATCCTCCTTTAAATCACAATTTTAAGTTCATTACTCTTCCCGGAGATGCAGGAGGATGCATGGTGCCTAACATTAGTATGTTAAGTGTTGGACACAAGGCATCAGAAGACAGCCAGATAACAAAATTTTCAGTGACTTCCAAATGACAGCATTTTTTCTTTTTTCAAAAAAGCATTTTTAAACTTTTATCAAAACCAAGATTTTTCTAAAAGCTGCTTCTTTTCTAAAGAAGGTAGTTAACTTGTGAGCCTTCAAGCAGTTAATACAGATTAGTACAGTTTTATGCTGACATGTAAAAAGGTATTCTGAAAACGAAGAATTTATTGATATAGTTGGTAACACATTTACTACAAGTCTTTTTCTTTTAACTGCTATGTTGCCTTTTTATATAGATACAGGAAGAGATGCAGTATTTAAATTGCATTTGAGTACATGAGCCTGTTGTTTAGACTAGGAGGAGTACAGACTAAATCCGAGGCAGGCCTAGCACGGATACGAGCCTTCCAACAACTTCATCAACGTTGCTTTGTTGTACCGCAGGTGCACCTGGGGCTCGTCGCGGCCTCGTCCAGCAACTGAACTGTGGCCACCGAGCCCCTCGGCTGCTCCCTCACTGGCCAGTTCCCCCTGCAGGGCGAGGGTCGGCCGCTGGGCAGGGGTGAGCCCCACCGGCCGCTCCCCCGGGAGCTCAGCGCCGATGGGTCGGGGAGCGCGGAAGAACGGAACCCACACCTGCGTTCGAGGCGGTCTCGGAGCCGTCCCGGTGCTCGCGGCTGCGCCCGGAGCCGGCCCGGCGGAAGGGTAGGCAGCCCC
>NW_020799092.1:58907491-58913305 GCF_003259725.1 Athene cunicularia
GAGGGGCCGTGCCGCCCCGGGAGCGCCCCGAGCGCCAGGAGGTCCCGAAATCCGTGAAGCGGCCCCATTGCCTGTGAAGTGAAGGTCGTTACGGAGCGAGCGCGCGGGGTGGCCGGGCCTCACGCAGGGCTTTGGACGACGAGGGCGTGGTGGAAGCCCTTACGTTTTTAGTGAAACCTGATTTAATTTGTAACTGAAAAATCTTTTCGTCTTTTGTGAATGGAGAGGAAAACGTTTCTCCGTGGTTCGCCGCAGAAATTACCGAGCCGGTTGCATTGTTCCGTGCCGCGGTGCACGGGGCGGCTGGTTCAGGCAGGGGCGGGGGCTGCCAGCCCTCACGCTGCCTGGCGCAGGCTGTTAAAGTTGGAGGTGAAATACCTAAAAATAGTAGTAGGCACCTCAGACTCTCCGGGGGTCGGCTGCTGAGGATAAATCATATACCATCAGCAGCCTTTGTCAGCTGGATTTCTCTTCCCCCTGCTTCTCTCTCTGTGACAGCAACTTGCTGGGATGGAGGTTGAAGACCTTTCAAAGTCTGAAGATCCAGGGCGCAGCAGCCTTACACTCAGCCTGGCTTTCAGCTGCAGGAGAGAAATGCTTATGTTTCTCGCATGCAAAGGTGAAAACCAGATGTCAAAGTGAGCACCTTGCTAGTTCTCTCTGTGTTCTTAGGTGAAGGATGTGTTGGCTCCACATGCTCTGTTAATTCCATCGTCCATATGGAAGGTGCTAAAGCAATCCTCCAGAGGTGATTTTCTTTGCTTGTATTGTGGGAGAGAACTGAAGAAGCACAGGAGGAAAACCTGTGAACACAAGATTTTGTATGAAGCTGTACTGACTTCATATCTTCCAAAAGATCAGGCAGGAACAGATGGCAACCCCTTCTGCTCTGCTTACAGGCCCTTTTCCCTGTACTTAAGAGCCTGCACCTGTGTCCAAAGGTATAAGGGAGGAAAGTGTATGATGGAAAATCCTGAGCTTTCAGCATAAAAAGAATTTAAAATATATGCATATACATGACTCCTCAGTCTGCAGATTTTGCAGAAGTGGCTTGGGCCTTTGCTATAAAGGAAAAACAGTAGGAACCAATGGTTCCAAAGTACTCAGCAATCCTAGATTCTTCAGATTTCATTCCTTTCTTGTGTAAGTATGTGCATATTTTAGTGGAACAGGAAATATTTTAGCTAAAGAATATTGACAACATTTTGGTCATTGAAAATGTATATAAAAATACAAAGCACATAGAAGCACTTTACAAGGCACTTAATATTTGGGGGTTTTTATTTCATAAAACAAGCAATTATTTTATAGCCAAAGCTGTTTCAAGGAAATTTATGTACCTCTGTTGGTGGTCATTGTAAATAGCTAAAAATATAGTACACCTTCAATGGGTACATGCTGCTACTGTCCTCCCCTCTCTGACCACTTATGTTCCTTGATCTTTTTTCTCATTTCTGTTTTTTACTCTTTGTTCCTTATTGTATAGGTCTTGCCATTCAAAGAGAGGTGTTACAGGTGATAGGTTTTGCTTCATACTGTTCTCAGACCAGCTGGCTTTTTCTAAGGGCCCTTTAACCTTCAGGCTCTATTGTTAGGATTTTGTTTGCTTTTTTAATAGGGGTAGGCAGGAAAGGGAAGAGAAAAAGGACTATTTTCAGACCCTGTACTTCATTAATTATGCAAAAGCTGTTTCTGTTTTTGAATCATGGCAAAGCAGTGAGTCCTGAAGAGAAATGGAAATATCAATATCTGGTGGTAAGTCCAAGGGACCCACTGAAGAATAGATTTTTGCCTTTGATATTTACGTTTGCAGTAATGTTGACAAAGAGCTGCTATTCCTGCATAAAACATCCAATTTCAAGCAAAGTTCTCTCAAGGAAAGGCACCAGCTAGAGTTACCTGTCTATATTTTGAAGAAATTGCAGTGCTTTTTTTGATCTCTCTTAGGGAAATTGCTGTCATTGTTTATCCGAGGCTTTCCTCTGAAATTCTCACTGTTGTCCTTAGGGTTCAAGCTGTGTTACTCGCTGCAGAGGTCTAAGCTTTATGGGAAGCTGCTCTTCCTTTCTATTTTTCCATTACAGGATACCAGCTCTTAGCACCAAGGTATTGAAATGCATTGAAAGTGACATAACGCGTATCAATATGAGCAAGTCTAATGATTTTAAATATTTATAAGTACTTAATAAACAGTTTTTATTATCCTTGTCGGGTTTATTTTTTGATAGAAAATAGGTATCTCTGAATTTGGCCTTTAACCACGGACCTCTACAGTAATTTTTCGTACTCATACTTTGAGTTTCAGAGTTTAAATATTCACACAATTTCAGAAATAACATTCTGCAATTGAAAATGGAGTAAAAGTGTAAGGAAAGCTTTCTAGTTAAGTTCATTTTTCTAACGCTATGAATCATATTTTAAATGTTTTATCAAACTCTGAGTTATCTAAATGCAAAAAGTTAGTTCTCCAAGGATTTGTTATTTTTTAGTAGTGTCACTACATTTCCCAAATCTTGATTTTTGCCCAGTGCTGAATTTAGGTCTCACAGTTTGGTTTTCTTACTTTCCATAAGATGAAGAGACAGTTGATTACACCAAAGAACAAGCAGGCTTAAAGGAGAATGTGGCTCTCCATAGAAATAAAAATTTCCTATCATCTCTCTTCCATCTCATGCTACTCTTGGTGACAAATGTAGCAGCCTGGGACAAGTGCAGACCTCTCTGCAGTAACCACATAAGTGTGGCTAGGGGAGGTCAGAAGGGAGAGCATATGATTACTGGCACCACACGGAAGGGGTATGTCAACAGGGCAGCCCAAGAATGAACAAAAGGGAGGAAGAGCTTGCTTCCCTCAACATCCTTTTTTCTTGGGCTTGTAGGAAACACCAGCCCACTTGCTGCAAAACCGCTTGTGGTAACCAAAAAGGAACTCTCTGTGGTTGAAAGTGGGTTTTGAGCTGTGAAGACAAAAGTTCTCTTTTTAAGTAAAACAAATTGTTTTTCTCAACAGAGACCTCATCAAGGAGGATTGGTTTTGTGTTGTTATTGAATCAATGGCAAATAACGTATTAGTTATTTTAATGACAAGAGGTTCATTCACTTCTATTCTCTGGGCACTGAAGCTTTAAATGTATAGAAACCCCAGCTCACTCTGAAGGTAACTGGATCATCTATTAAGTTGTGTTTCATTTCAGATTCAGTCACTGCATTTAGTTTCTCACAGATTTTATATTACCCGTTTCAGGCGGGTAGTAGTCTGGAAGAAAGAGGAACTGGAGCCCATGGTGCTTTATTTCTCTATGTTGAACTTTTATCTTGTCGATTTCAGTTACAGAAGGACATGAAGTAGCCACAGAAGCTGCAAAGTTGACAATTAAGTTTTAATTAGTCAGGAAAGCCTCTGCTAATTCCATATGGATGTGGAGGTGTGGCATTGGTAGTAAGAATCCTCTCCTTTTGTGTGCCGGCTGTGCAGCAGAGTGTCCTCGTCACAAGAGTGAGCAGGCTGGAGCCTGAGAACCAATGCCGTGAGACAATAAGTTTTTTCAATTCCTTGCACGAATGCCGTCTTGGGTGCCAGCTAGAACTTTTTCTCTTGCTGTAGTGTCTGTTACATGTGTCTTTCTGTTTGCTGCATCTTCTCTAGCCCTCATTTTCAACCTCAGAGCGTTTACTTGAAGGAAAGTAATTTATGCCCTTCCATTTTGCTCAGCAAAGGATAACATTGATTTTGCTTTGGATGTAGAATTGTAGTTTCAATATGCTGGGGTAAGATTTGAGCAAGTCTGGTTTAACTTTGAATCAGTTATGGGTACATCTATCTGTTTTTTCAAGAGCTCCTCTACAATTCCTTTGTGGCCTGAAGCATTGGACTCCCATCACTCCTCTTCAGGACTGTGGAGATGGACCAAAAAACATACTGGAATTTGAGGCATCCCCTCTCTCCTCTTAATACTTATTTATTGATCATTGCTTGCAGTAACTGTGGAACAGTTTTGTAGCTACTCTGTGAATTAGAGGAAAACATTTTCTTGACCCAGCCCAGCTAGCATCTAGTCTTTCATCAAAGCTTGTATTCAGAATTGTATAGTGCAGGGTTTGCTGAAACACTCTTCATTCTCTTTGCTTGGTTTTATACCTCAGCAGAGGTGTGACTTCTGAGTTTTAACACCCAGCCATAACCATGAATGGAGTAAAAAGGTTCATTCTGATTTATCCACAGGTATTAAAAGAAATGTTTATTCCTTCTAAGTTTCCTGACAGTTTTTAAACTCAATGTAATGAAATTTCCCTCCAGCCATTAATCAACCACCATAAAGCTCAAGAACTTCACCAGTTATAAAAAAGAAAAACATGTTCTTTCCTTACTGCAATCTGTAAATCTGTTGTTAGAGCACATTTCCTTAACAACAGAAATCTTGCTCTGTCTTTGAAATGTTAGTTCTTGTTTGCAGCGTGACTGACCTCCCACCCTGATCAGCATGGTTCTGAACAGGAAACCTCGTCCTAGCTGAGCAGGGGGTAGCACAGGCAAGGGCATTCAAAATTCACCCTTTTTACTGTAAGTGCCAAGTATGATGTATGTACTCACCCTCTAAGAGCTGGCTTGGGATCAGTAGTTTACTCCCAAGAGGTCAACGAACAGCTAGCAAATATGTAGTGCAACTCAACAACAATTGCAATTTGTATCCTGATAGATGCCTTAATATTCTTTAATGTAGTTTTTCTTTCTCTTTTGTGTGTTTGTTTTTTTTTTTTTTTCTTTCTTCTAATTCTGGCATATAACAGCCCTAAGATATAGGCATGAAATGCACCTTGGTTCTTGTTGGGGTTGTGCTGGGGCTCACGATACCAGATCCTTACTGCAGCCCTGTGGTGTGTCAGGGCTGGCTGTGTCCTGCCAGTCCTGTTCTGCTGCTGCCTTCCAGGAGGCCAAAGAGATCCCATCAAAGGTCAGCCTTCGTCTGCCAGATGGGTCCTGGGGCTTCTCTGTTGCATCAGACTGTCTCTGATGCATTAGTACTTCTTTAATCATCTTGCTTCTATGTGGTTTTGCTAGTTGATGCAAATATTTAGGGGGAAAAAAGAAAAAGAGCAGTCTTTATGCATCAGTGTTCTTGAAGGTGTATGGCTCCACCTCATAAAGCAAGATTGAGAACATGCATATCTTGATCAGCCTGATTTTTGTGTTCAGGAAATTTACTTATATCAGCTCCAGGCCAACTAGAGCCACTGGTGCAGTGAACTATATTGTTTTTATAGGAAAAAGAGACTAGACTTAACAAATCTAGAAGCTTAACAAATATAAACAAAATTAAATTAGACATGCTAAAAACTGGCTTGAGAAGATGGATGAAAACTATCTATTTTATTTTTTTCAAAACTATATATCTAGTTAATTGACTTGCTTAGGCATATGATGCATCAAAAAGAAAATCTGCAGTCTGTCCAGTTGTTTCACCTGAGAGATAAGTAAGACTCAGAATAAATCTTTGTTTTTGATTGCACCCTAGTAAGTAAGATAATCAAATTTCCTTAAGACCTTAAGAATGTCTAGAATTTAGCACAGACAACCAAGTTATTTTAATTGGTACTTTCTTGGATACCCTATTATTACTTTCAGTTATGGACTCTTCCCATATTATGTTAAGAGGCAACATAAAAATGACATCAGTGCTTTATGTGGATATCTACTTTGCTCATGCTCATCAACTCAACCTGAAGAAGAAGTTGCCCTATGAGAACTAATCTAGTTGATTCCTTCCTTCCTTCCTTCCTTCCTTCCTTCCTTCCTTCCTTCCTTCCTTCCTTCCT